>NC_092712.1:316748008-317005508 GCF_047496885.1 Scyliorhinus torazame
GGGAAATGAACCTGGGTGGGTTGCAATATGGTCTGTGATTTGCTATTGCCCATTGGTGCTCCTATTCAAAGCTAGGCTCACTCCTGTATATTGTATCTTTTTTTTTTAAAGTTCAAAAAATCAGGGTTAAGCGATGTGGATAACCTTTTGATTAAGTTGTTTTTTAAATATTGTGAATACATCCTCATTATTTTTCATAAATCGCCATGCTCATCCTGTTCCGCCAGTTAAATAAGTTTGGTCGCGCTGCAGCGAAGAAATAGCTTGAAGGAAACCAGTAACTAGAGGCCCAACTGGTTCTGTCAAAGCCTGTTTCTAAAATTCAATTCCAAAGCTTCCATTTTCTATCCCCAAAGGACGAGCCCGGTGCCTTCCAGTATTTTATGTAACTGATTGCTGTGAGCGCATTCCGAGGTGATGTAGGAAATGCTTGGGGAAAATCGCTGCAGAGGAAATGATTCATTTGAACACAGAATTCGCTAAGCAAAATGTATCAAGCATCACTACAGAGAAAAAGCAATGATATATCCAGTAAGCAAGTACAGAATTTAAATGTGTTATTCCGCCAGTGCCCGTGCAAATGTCAACACGGAAGTTATCTAAATCCAGGCAGCATCGTTCAGGTCCCCAAAATTTGGGTTAATGAAGGGTTCCGACTTTCCACCTTGGGTATCATTCATCTCGATTTCCTGTCTCCCCAATGAACTCATCTTCCTCACACCAATCTTAGTGGCGTCCTCAAAGAATTCCAATCCTTAGCATTAGTTTTTTCTTAACCAGTTCCTTGGTAATACCAATCAGAAGCGCTGTAGGGAAATGTGGTGACCAAGTCATGCCAGTATTCTCAGGCCTATAGCATGCCAACAGGCCATTCGGCCTATCGAGTGTTTATGCTTCACATGGGCCTATTCCCACCCTACTTCATCTCATCCTGTCGGCTCAGCTTTCTGCTCCTCCCTCATGCGATTATCAAAGCTTCTTTTTTCAATGCATCTTTGTTTTTCACTCCATGCGGGAGCAAGTTCAACGTTCTCTCTGGCTAAAGAAGCTTCTTCGGAATTATCGATCAAATTTATGAGTGATTATATTATGTTTGTGACATTGAGTTTGCCATGTGAGTAGAAACATCTCTTTGCTTACCCGATCAAATAGATTAATTAGCTTAAAGATCTCTCCGACCACCCCTCATTCTTCCTTTTTGTACAGAGAAGAGCCCAGCTTGTTCAGTCTTTCTTGAGAGTTACAACGTTTTGGCATCATTCTTGTGAATCTTTTTGGTTCCTTCTCCAGCGCTTCTTTATCCTTTTTACATGGAAACCAAAATGTGCTTGGTTCTCAACTGTTGTAACAAGTTGGACAGGTCCTTCTGAAGCTACAAAGCGCAACAGATTGATGCAATTTTATGTGTTTTAAAAATTATTTTGCGGGATGCGTGCATCACTGGCGAGACCAGCATTTATTGCCCATTCTTAATTGGCCTTGAGAAGTTGGTAGTGCGTCACGTTCCTGAACTGTTGTACGGCCATGTGGTGTAGGTACACCCACCGCGCTTAGGGAGGGAGTTCCAGGATTTTGACCCAGCGACAGTGAAGGGTCGGCGATATTGCTCATAGTAAGAATGGTGAGTGACCTGGAAGGGCAACTGGCAGGTGGTGTTCCTATGCATCTGCTGCCCTTGAGCTTCCAGGTGGCAGAGGTTATGGGTAATTGGAGGGTGCTGTCGAAGCTGCCTTGGAGAATTCCTGCAGTGCATCTTGTCGATGGCTGCCACTGTGCCTCCGTGATGGAGAGGACGCCAATCAAAGGAGCTGCTTTTTCCCAGTATTGTTCAATAAAGTTGTCTTATGTGACTTCATGGATTGCTAATCCAAGATGGAAATGTGGTTGTTTTGAGACCCAGAGCACTAGTAAATAGAAACTCTGTAAAGAAACATTCCTTTATCTCTGAAGTAATTTTTAAAGAAATATTGGTTTGAAACAGAAAACATTGTGTTTTTTTTCTCAAGGCATCTATCACTGACGGATCAAAGCGAAGGTTTATTGACCATGGCAGGAAATGAACATTGATCAAAGGTAATCTGATGTTCATCACTGTGAGCGATCACTGCATCTGTCCCCAGCACCTTCTTTCATCTGATGTTCTCCAGATTGCTCACCTGCAGTCTATTCCCAGGGTGCTTCTCTTGTCAGAACTGCTTTTTCTCCTATAACGGGTTCTGGGATGTTCTTAATTCTTTTCTGATGCTTGTTGCCGTTTCCCCTGACAGAGTGGCCCTGTTAATCTCTCGCCTTTTCCTCTTTCAGGCAAGTACAATGGTCCGCAGAATGATTTGATTTTTCTGCTTGTGTTCCACATTTGGGGTTAAAACCCCTTCCATTTTGTCGTGAGGCTGCTCCATGTTTTTTTCATGAAAAAGCAGAGTAAAATTAAACCTTGGTGGGGGGGGGGGGGATGAAGATTAGGGGTACACTGACCACCAAACAGTCATAAATGGGAGAGAAAATCAGACAGGATGCATACTGTGCAGCTGACCCACTAACTTGACCCCAACGAACTTGAATTACACCTCCAAACAGACAATTATTTGGAATGTAGTCTCCAGAATATGGGATGCAAGAGGCACTCCCCGTGCCTGATCCCTAGAATTTTCTCCTAATTTTTTCCCTGGTTCACTTTTGTTCTGGGAGAGTTTTAATTTCTTCAACATGTAACTGCCTTCAGTCATCAGGGTATAATAATAATAATCTTTATTGTCACAAGTGGGCTTACATTAACACTGCAATGAAGTTACTGTGAACATCCCCTAGTCGCCACATTCCGGCACCTGTTCGCGTATACAGAGGGAGAATTCAGAATATCCAGTTCCCCGACAAGCACGTCGATCAGTGCTTGTGGGAGGAAACCGGAGCACCCGGAGGAAACCCGTGCAGACTCTGCACAGAGAGTGACCCATGCCCGGAATCGAACCTGGGACCCTGGAGCTGTGAAACAACAGTGCTACACACTGTGCTGCTGTGGGTGAGATAGCATAGTCAGGGAAGCAGTGGTGCAGTGGTATTGTCACTGGACTACTAATCCAGAGACCCAGAGCAAAATCTGGGGGCCCGGGTTCAAATCCCACCACGGCCGATGGTGCAATTTGAAATCAATAGAAATCTGGAATTAGGCAGCACGGTGGCGCAGTGGGTTAGCCCTGCTGCCTCACGGCGCCGAGATCCCAGGCTCGATCCCGGCTCTGGGTCACTGTCCGATTGAAGTTTGCACGTTCTCCCCGTGTTTGCGTGGGTTTCGCCTCCACAACCCATAAGATGTGCAGGGTAGGTGGATTGGCCATGCTAAATTGCCCCTTAATTGGAAAAAATGAATTAGGTACTCTAAATGTATTTATTTTTGAAATCAAAGAAATATCTGGAATTAAAAGTCTAACGATGACCATGAAACGATTGTTGTCAAAACCCACCCTGTTCACGAATGTCTTTTAGGAAGGAAACCTGCTGTCCATACCTGGCGTGGCCCACATGTGACTCCAGATTCACATTCACAGCAATGAGGTTGACCCTCAAATACCATCCGAAATGGAGGTCCAGCCCATGATGCTCACGTCCCACAAAGTGACCATTTTATTGACTTCAGTGCACAGTGTCACGATGTTTGCAGGAAGTCTGCTTTTCCCAAAGTTAACATTCCCGATTTGCATCTACAATAGCATAGTTGGTGACTCCCCAAAGCCTGCCACCAGCTACAAGGCACAAGTCAGGTGTGTGATGGAAACTCTCCACTTGCCTGGATGAGTGCAGCTCCAACAACACTCAAGAAGCTCAACACCATCCAGGACAAAGCAGCCCCGCTTGATTGCTCCCCTTCCACAAACATTCAAACCCTCCACCACCGATGAACAGTGGGAGCCGTGTGTACCAGCTACAAGATGCACTGCAGGAACTCACCAAGGTTCCTGAGACAGCACCTTCCAAACCCACGACCACGACCATCTAGAAGGACAAGAGCAGCAGATACCTGGGAACCCCACCACCTGACGGTTCCCCTCCAAGTGACTCACCATCCTGACTTGGAAATATATCACCGTTCCTTCACTGTCACTGGGGCAGATTACTGGAACTCCCTCCCTAACAGCAAAGTGGGTGTACCTACACCTCAAGGATTGCAGGGGTTCAAGAAGGCAGCTCACCTCCACCTTCTGAAGGGCAACTAGGGATGGGCCATTAATGCTGGTTTAACCAGTGACTCCCACATGCCAGAAATGAATTTTTTTTCAAAACCCACCTAATAACCTCGCAGTTGTCCCAGTGCTGACCCTATGGATTCCCCCGCTCTCACCCACTTTCCAGCTGCCACTCTGGAAGGGAATTCCCTCAGCGGTGACACGGCCACCAGCCCAGCCAGGAGGACACGGGACGCGCTGCCTGCAAACGGGCTGCCAGAGCCCCTTAAACAAAAAGGCTCACTGACGTGAAGGGCCCGTAAAGCCTGTGAGAGATCCCACCCCCCTGAGATTCCGATACTGAATCAGCGTCGACGCCCACCCCCATCCCCCCCCGTCCCCCCCACCCCACCCGCTCCGGGTTAGGCTTATTTGGGCCCCCCGCAGCCTCTCTGCTGCCCCCTCTGCAGCTGGCAGACTGGATGGTAATGGCGACCTGAGCATTCACCTCCAATATCCCCTTTGGAGGTGAAGTCGCCGTGCTCTCGTTTTGATAGAGTTGTTATGGTGCGACCGATTATTATTCAATAAGCGGGGGGGGGGGGGGGGGGAGGGGGAGGGGGGAGGGGGGGAGTCCCAGCCCCAGCCCCAGCCCCAGGCCCAGCCCCAGTGGGAGCGCTCCATAATATAATACGTTAAAGTGAGATTATGAGCCTTCCCTGATGTTTTTCTTGTTACATCACCTAGAAAAGGGGCCTAGAAAATCAGGAAACACGATCTCGCAAGCGTGAATTTTCCGCTGCACCCCCATTCTCGTTGACTGCTAACACGGGCTAAAAATCGCCCCTATCGATTTTGTTTCTGCTTTCAGAATGTTGACTACTAACAGACGTGGCTAAATAATTTAATGTTTTGAGTTTCGATAATCCAGGTACTCTGCCTCACGGCGCCGAGGTCCCAGGTTCGATCCCGGCTCTGGGTCACTGTCCGTGTGGAGTTTTCACATTCTCCCCATGTTTGTGTGGGTTTCGCCCCCACAACCCAAAAGATGTGCAGGGTGGGTGGATTGGCCACGCTAAATTGCCCCTTCATTGGAAAAAATGAATTGGGTACTCTAAATATATATTTTTTTAAAAGATAATCCCAGGTACGATTGGTGTATGTCTAATACGCTAACTCTGATGGTGACATTTGTACACAGATTTGCGTGCTGGAATCTATGTACTTTGACACGCAATATAGTTGGATGAAGGTCACATTAGCAAAACCAGCACTTTCAGAAACAGGAAAGAGCTTGTCGTTCTTACATGAACCTCCTGAACTGAACCTGTCCTCGTGCAATACTTTCCTGAAATGGACCTTGTATTGTAGACCTGACTACAAAGGCTTGAGCATTTAAATTATTCCACAGCTCTGAATAATTCAGTACCTGCAAAGTAAGAGTCAGTCGAGAGCCTGATATGTTATTTTCCACCCTGTCGTTATGTCATAGGGTCATTTTCGTTTTACAAAGGGCATCCTAGAAATGGGACATTATTTTGTCAGTCATTAAAAAAAAATTCTTAAAGGTCCTTGAATCTATCCCCCTAACTATGGAGTCTCCAATGACTAATGCTCTACTCCTCTCCCCCCTTCCCTTCTGAGCAACAGGGACAGACTCTGTGCCAGAGACCTGTACCCCATGGCTTATCCCTGGTAAGTTTCTCCCCCCCCCCCCCTAAACAGTATCCAAAGCGGTATACTTGTTACTAAGGGGAACGACCACAGGAGATCCCTGTACTGACTGCTTCCTCCCAGCCCCGCTCACCATCACCCATCTTTATTCTTCAGAGTAACTTACATCCCTGAAGCTTCTATCTATGACCACCTCTGCCTCCCGAATGATCCGAGGTTCATCCAGCTCCAGCTCCAGTTCCCTAACGCGGTTTCTGAGGAGCTGGAGATGGGTGCACTTCCCACAGATGAAATCAGCAGGGACACTGACAGCGTCCCTCACCTCAAACATTCTGCAGGAGGAACATTGCACTACCTTCCCTGCCATCCCCTCTAGATAAAAAAAGGAAAAGAAAGAAAGCTTACCTGTTATTCACTCCCCTTCTCAGCAAGCACTCACTCAGCAACCTCATCAGAAAAGAATTAAGAACAACCTCACACGGATGATCCCAGGAATGGTAGGCCTAACATATGATGAACGTCTGAGGATCCTGGGATTATATTCATTGGAGTTTAGGAGGTTGAGGGGAGATCTAATAGAAACTTACAAGATAATGAATGGCTTAGATAGGGTGGACGTAGGGAAGTTGTTTCCATTAGCAGGGGAGACTAGGACCCGGGGGCACAGCCTTAGAATAAAAGGGAGTCACTTTAGAACAGAGATGAGGAGAAATTTCTTCAGCCAGAGAGTGGTGGGTCTGTGGAATTCATTGTCACAGAGGGCGGTGGAGGCCGGGACGTTGAGTGTCTTTAAGACAGAAGTTGATAAATTCTTGATTTCTCGAGGAATTAAGGGCTATGGAGAGAGAGCGGGTAAATGGAGTTGAAATCAGCCATGATTGAATGGTGGAGTGGACTCGATGGGCCGAATGGCCTTACTTCCGCTCCTATGTCTTATGGTCTTATAGGACACGCCAAGTCTCCAGGGGAAACAGATTTGCTGATAAAATACCTAAGGAAGTGGCTCTCAAAATACAGCCCCAACTGCAAGCTGCTGCAGTGGAACATCCGTCCATTATAACAGAACCAAAGTTAAAGCAGGCACAGGAGCAAGCCTCCCACAGGAGCATCGCTCTTGGCTCAAAGCCGGTTGCTACCAAAACAGCCATCAGATCTGGGTCCACCCCGATACCCGCGCAGTATGCCCCAGAAGTTTGTTTTTGCCACTATGCCGCCTTGCCCATGGACAGGCTCATGTCGGCAAAGGAGGGATGACACATGCAATATGTCAACAATGGTATGCTCCAGGTATTACGGTAACAATTGAAAAAGTAGCCCGCACATGTATGATTTGTCAGAGGAATAATCGGGGCAAAACACCCGCTGTCTTTGATCACCTCCCACAACCCGAAATGCCTTCTGAAAATTTGCAGATAGATTTTGTACACATGCCAATGGCTAAAGGATTCAAATACATGCTGGTGATAGTGGGCATGTTTTCACGGTGGGTAGAGGCTTTTCCTACCAAAAGAGATGATGCTAGAACAGTTGTAAATATTCTGTTAAAGGAAATAATACCTAGGTTTGGAATACCGATGGGTATTAACAGTGACAGGGGAACTCATTTCACTAGCAAATTGACCAAAGCCCTTACAGAAGCCATGGGATTTGATTGGAAATTGCATATCCCATATCAGCCGCAATCCTCAGGAATGGTGGAACGGGTGAATGGAATAATTGAAACTGCAGTTACAAAAGTGTGTCAACAAAATGGGCTGCTATGGCCAGATACCGTACCCATAGTAATGTGTGCCCTGAGAAATCAAAAAAATCACAATACAGGCCTAACCCCATATGAGATATTAATGGGACGTCCTCTGACAACTGGAACAAAACCCCCAATGACCCCAGAGGCAGTAGCCTTAATTTGGGCAGATGAGGCATCGCTAAAATATGCCCAGGCCATGTGCGAGACCGCTGGAAAAATACATGAAAAGGTGCGACAGGCTCAGGTGCATCCAAAAGAGGGAAATACACACCCTCTAAGCCTGGAGATCACGTATATGTGAAAGCACTAAAGAAAGATTATTTTTCTCCCAGGTGGAAAGGACCCTACCAAGTGCCTTTGCGAAACCTCGAAGTGCTGGCTATTTTTTCCTCAACATGTACGCAGGACAAACCCCAGAAAAGGAAAGCACCCCAACCCCCAACCGAACAGGCAGAACTCACCCCCATGAACCCTGTAACCACACACCACAGGGCCGCTGCAGAAGGAGATGCAGATTTCCTTTATACAACCCTGTTAACCGTGACCCAATTATGGGCCGCGTGTGGAAAAATTACACCGTTCCTCCCCACATCAGACCCCCACCAATTTTTCGCGAAAGTCAGACAGCAGGTTACCATGTACGGCCTGGACGAAAAGGAGCAAGTGAAGCTCACAGTTTTAAGCCTCGACCCTTCAGTCGTGGCAGCCCTGCCCGACCCACAGAATGTAGGAGGAGGCACACTCCAAGAGATGCACACAGCAATCCTTGATGCGATCGGCTTTAACAGAGGAGACCCCGTTGAAGGCCTAAACAAGTGTAGGCAAAAGAAAACAGAGCACCCCACAGCGTTTGCTGGACGCTTGTGGATACATTCACATCAGTTTTCGGAGAGTTAGCCCGCGCCCATTTGTCCCCAGATAATATGGCCAAATGGACTCGAATCCTAGTCTCTCACGCCACAGACGCAGGACGGAAAGCTTGCGCAAATTATGACCCCTCAGACGAGGCCCACAATGAAAAATGGGTTTTGAAGAGATTGTCCCGCACTTGGGAGCAATCAGTCCAAAGCAAAACCGCATTTATAAAACCAGATGAAAAGCAGGCAGATATGAATCCAGTTAAAGCGCATCAGCACCCCGCATGGGTAAATGAGGGCAGGGACAGCCCACCCCAGCCCAAAGCTCAAGAATGTTACAATTGAGGACAGTTAGGACACCTTGCACGAGAGTGCAACGCACCCCAAAAACAGCAGAGAAACCAACAGACAGGCACCCTAAACAGGAATAGGGCAAAGCCGATCCATAGCGTTTGCGCCCGTTCAGAGAGTACAGATATGAACGGCACCGACTGACGGTGTTCGGGCTCCCCAACTTGGGTCTGCGACACCCTTTGGGACAAGTCCGGTAGACCGGTAGTAGCAGGCAAAGTCCGGGGACACCCCGTAGAATTTATTTGGGACACAGGAGGGTCCCGCACCACACTCAATTCCTCCACGATGTTCCAGCGAGACATGTGGCCCACAACAGACACCATCACACTCAGCGGTTTTACAGGTCATTTACAACAGGGACACATCACAGCCCTTGTAGCGATACAATTAGGTAACATTACAACTAAGCACCCCGTAGTTTTGGTTGATCTGCCCCAGACAGCAGAACATATCCTTGGGATCGATTTCATGAGCTCCCATAACCTTTCTTTCGACCCAGTTAACAAGTGTGTATAGAAAATGGCAAAGGCAGCACGAGCCCCTGCCACGCTCACAGTAGGAGAGTATGTAAACAGGATTAGCTCAGTAGGAGACTTCTGGTTCAACCCTCGAGCCATTAGTGCAGACAAACAGGTTAGGGCAGTCCTGCAGGAACATAAAGCAGCATTTGCACAGCACAAGCACGACTGTGGCAGTTTGGCTGGCTTTGTGAACGTTACAGGTCCCGACCCTAAACCCCAGAAGCAGTACGGATTTTCCCAGGAAGCAGAGGAAGAAATCTCCAAAGTAATAGAGAGTTTGTTGGATCAAGGCGTACTCAGATCAGTAGCCTCCACAAACAACGCACCAATTTGGCCCATCAGGAAACCGGATGGATCATGGCGACTGACCATTGATTACCGGGAACTGAACAAAGTAACCCCAGCAGCAACCCCCACCGTAACCACGAGTCCTGAGACCATGCTCAAACACCAGTCAATTTTTTTTCGGTTTTGGACATTAGTAATGGCTTTTGGTCCATTCCATTGGCTAAAGAATGCCAGTACAAATTCGCCTTCACATTCCAGGGACAACAATATACGTGGACGTGCCTTCCGCAAGGCTTCCACAACTCCCCCTCCATTTTCCACCGACAGCTGGCAAATGGATTAGCAAAGTTTTCCCGCCCCGATTGTCTGGTCCAGTATGTAGACGACTTGTTACTACAGACAGACACAAAGGGAGAGCACATTTTGCTTCTCGCCGAACTCCTAGGACTCCTCAAAGAAATTGGTTCTCGACCCCAAGAAGGCCCAGATTTTGAACGAGAAAGTGATTTACTCAGGAACAGTGATCACACATGGTAAACGCGAGATCGAGCAAAAGAGAATTGACTCGATCGTCAAATTGCCCCTTTCCCACAATGTCTCAGCCCTCCGGTCATTTTTAGGACTGGTTGGCTACTGCCGAAACTATATTGACGGTTTTGCCACTAAAGCAGCGCCCCTATCCGAACTTCTCAAGAAGCAGGCACCTTGGGAATGGCTTCCACAGCATACAGATGCCGTGGATGCTTTAAAAAGAGCACTCAGCACAGCCCCCGCACTACAGGTCCCAGATCCACTTTCCCCGTACACTATCGAAGTAGCAAGCACGACCGAATCCTTTCGGCCGTGCTCCTCCAAAAACGCCATGACCAATTACGCCCCGTAGCATACACCTCACACGTGTTAGACCCCGTAGAGCAATGGTTTTCTGCCTGTGAAAGGCACCTGCTCGCAGTTTTTTGGGTAGTTCAATACTTCACCTACATTACAGGACTCAACCCCATCACCATCCTCACAGAACAGACCCCGACACAGCTACTGTTAGACGGCCGACTTAAGGATGGCACAGTCAGCCAAATCCGCGCAGCCTGTTGGACCCTTCTTTTACAGGGACGGGACATCACGGTAAAGAGAACCAAAACCAACACATTCCTTGCCAATAGTCTGCAGTAGGCAGGCACCCCTCACGAATGTGAGATCATCACCACGAAACAGAACACAGGCCCATTTATTCCCAAAACACCCCCAGGAAAACAGGTAGTACACCCCAGCCCCCAGACACGTGCGCACCCCTGAAGATTTATGTGGATGGCTCATCCACAGTGTTAAATGGAAAGAGAATTACCGGTTGCGGTATTTATGTAGAGGACGCGCAGGGACGCGCCCTAGATGAGATTTCACTAAAGTTGCCAGGACACTTAGGCTTGCAGGCAGCAGAGCTGGCAGCGATCGCTTACATTGTAGACCACCCAGACTCGTTCCCGACCCCAGCAGACATCTATTCGGACAGCTTGTATGTCTGTAATAGTTTGACAGAGTTCCTACCACTCTGGGAAACAAGAGGATTTGTTTCCCCGGACGGTAAACCCCTACCCTCAGCCCCATTACTCCGCCATATCTTAGAGACAGCGAAGGATAAAAAATATGGAATAATTAAGGTTCACAGTCATCACCATTCTTCCCCCCCGGTAACGTTAAAGCAGACTCCCTGGCGAAGGCAGGCTCCAGGCATGGTTATTTTTGGAACCTCCCCGAAAGCACCACGCAGTTCAGGTCTCACAGACCAACATTCAGGATTTACCGAAGGCACAGAAAGAGGACGAGAAACTCAGCGAAGTTTTAAATGGTACCTTCCCAGCCCCATATGATAAATACAAGAATGCAATAACCACACACAACGGTGTGATTTTAAAGGATGGCATTTATATAGTTCCCAGCCAGGACAGGAACCAGATCATTTGTCAGTTCCATGACAATCATGGACACCAAGGTATTGAACCCACCCTAGCCCACCTCAGACCGCTCTGCTGGTGGCCTGATTTAAAAACCGATGTTACGTACTACATAGAAACTTGCTTGAGCTGTGCCGAGAACAATCCGGACAGATATGCGAAAAAGGCTCAACTTAATCATACCCGCCCCGTTAATGGACCCTGGACAAATATACAGATAGACTATAGAGGACCCCTACCCCCTTGTAGAAATGGTTATAAGTATGTGTTGGTGGTCATAGACACCTTCACAAAATGGGTGGCAGCTTTTCCATCGCAACCTAAAACGGCCAAGACAACGGCTAAAATATTAACACACCACGGGCGTGATTCTCCGACCCCCCACCAGGTCGGAGTATCGCCGGGGGCTGGCGTGCATCCCACCCCTGCCGTGTCCCGAATTCTCCGCCACCAGAGATTCGGCGGGGGTGGGAATCGCCCCCCGCCAGTCGGCGGGGGCGGGAATCGCGCCGGTCGGCGGGCTCACCCCCGGCGATTCTCCGGCCCATGATGGGCCAAAGTCCTGCCGCTGTCAACCCTCTCCCACCTTTTGAATGGCGTGGACAGGCTCCGGGGTCCTGGGGGGGCGCGGGGTGATCTGGCCCCAGGGGGTGCCCCCACGGTAGCCTGGCCCGCGATCGGGGCCACCGATCCGCGGGCGGGCCTGTGCTGTGGGGGCACTCTTTTTCTTCTGCCTTCATCATGGTCTTCACTATGGCGGAGGCGGAAGAGACCCCCTGCCCTGTGCATGCGCGGGGATGCCGTCAGCAGCCGCTGACGCTCCCGCGCATGCGTCGCCCGGCGAAGACCTTTTGGCCCCGGCTGGCATGGCGCCAAAGGCCTTTCCCGCCAGCCAGCAGAGTGGAAACCGCTCCGGCGCGGGCCTAGCCCCTCGAGGTGAGGGCTTGGCCCCTAAAGGTGCGGAGACATCGGATGTATTTTTCTCGGATGTCTTGTCCCAAATATTTGGTTTTTTAAAAAAATGAGGGAGTCACAGATGGTGACCAATTATAAAGGGAAATTGGCAACAGAGGACAGACAGACAGGCATACGAGATCTTAAGCAAGATAATAACAGATATTATGCTTGTGTTCACAGAACTCCGGAACCTCAGGAACCCCAGAGGAAGACAAAGAAGACGACAGAAAGACGGAAAGGTGAAGACGACCTCCATCTTTTTCACATGGATCTTAGCAGGATCCCTTCAGTTGCGCGCGGACGCTACCCCCCTGACCCCTACTACACAAGCCGTGAATGATTCCCACCCCCGCAATACACAGAACCCCGAGATAGCCAGCCCCGCGACAGTTAACAATACCCCGACCTGGTGTGATAAGTTTATCACCTGGTACTCACTATCGTATGTAGTAGAAGCCCTCTTAGTGCTGGCGATACTTTGCAGTGTCGTGCAGACACTTAGAGTCAGGAAATGGCGAAAGAGGGCCTACCGCTCTCGCACCCCGGTTTCAGGTTTAGATCCCCCATATTCGGATTCCACCAAACCCCCGAACCCCTTGACATGAATTAAAATGCATCCGTTTCTCTTTATGTATTCTGTTAAATAAAGAAATGTAAATCTCTGTGCCTGACTGCCAGGCCAGAGAAATTTGTGTGCTGCTATTTTGTAAATTTAAAATTATGTAGATTTTTGGGATTGTTTGAGTGAGGATAGTTTATTGAGGATAGTTAGAGGTTCCATTTTTTTTATTTTTCTGTAATGCATGCATTAATGTCATCGTGCCCCGTAGAGTTTTATAATAATGTATGTATTTAAAATGATTTAGGTAAAATTGTGTTTCATAGGATAGGGCAGAGTAGAGCCTGATTATGGGTGCCCCGTTTGGTCAGAGGACGAAGACGACGCAGTAATGTGATCCTTCACGCTTTGCATTGAGGATCACAAGGAGGGAGTGTAGTCATCTGGGATGGCCACGTCCAGATTACAAAATGGACACTTGCAAAGAATGCAGGGAAAATTGGACAATACCGAAAAAGCAAGCAGGTGCAAGGTCTGTCTGTTGATTAGAGCTGTAGCTCTCAGACAGAACCGGTACGGCAGAACCATCGACATACTAATGAGCCATCCCCGGGAATAAAAGGCAACATTTAGGTAAACAATGCTAAGACAGACACCCCGGCGCCAGAGGAGACTAAAACAAAGCAAACCAACGGCCACCGAGGACACGCCCAGCAACCAGGGAACCCACCCTTCAATTGGAGGAAAATCGATAGGAACGATTGGGAAACGGCCCAATTAATTGGGGCCAAGTTCAAGGCCCGCCCAAAAGCGCGCGAAGCCCTTTTGGGTAGAAAAAAGGATTCCCCAAGAGCGAATCTCTCTCTTGGCCTTGGCTCTCAGCGAGGAGAGACCTGCCAAAGCTGCTCCAGACCAAGTACTTTGCTGCTTAAGTCCTTCTCCCCTTGACCTCTTTAATACAGAATATAGCCCTGACAAACTATAAAGCACAAAATAAAGACTTTACAAACTATAAGCAATAATAGTAGTGTAAATACTCACCATCTATATGTACCCAATCAGCAACTTCCACTCGCCCTGCGTCACTTTTGAATCCTGGTATCACCGCAGCCTCTCCGCCTCTGGATTGAGTGAAAGGATGCTGGGCTGCTTGATTTTCAATTTTCCTGGTGCTTTGCTCAGCTGCTCCTCACCAGATTTCACTCTCTCTCTCTCTGATCTCCGGTGCTCTGTACTGTAAGAGTTACTTAAAGTCCCTCTGTCCTCTTATGCTCCAAATTCCCTAAGACCTTACTTTTATTTTAAAGAGCAGAAGTGCTCACCAATTCTACTCACCAATCAGAGAAAATAAGGGACTCATCATCTCCGCCCTCTTCCACCCAACTCCCTGTTTCACCAAACTCCAGCTGCACTTCTAATGCAACAAGACAGCACTCCAGTACATGTGGGATCCTTTCATGTTTTAGCCGGGGCATAGAATATAAGAGCAGGGAGGTTATGCTGGAACGGTACAAATCATTAGTTACATCACAACTTGAGCCCCATGAGCAGTTCTGCTCACTTCATTGCAGAAAGGATGTAATTGCACTGGCGAGGGTACAGAGGAGATTTGTGAGGATGTTGCCAGGGCTGGAAATTTGTGATAAGATTGGATAGGCTAGAGTTGTTCTCCGTTGTAACAGTGGAGGCTGAAGGGAGATTTAAGATGTACAAAATTGTGAGGGGTCTGGATAGAGTGGATGGTAAGAACCTGTTTACTTTAGCAGATAGGTCGGTGACTAAGGGTCACAAACTTCAAGTGATTGGCAGGACGATTAGAGGGAGGTGAAATTTAATTTTACACAGAGGGTTGTCGGGGATCTGGAACTCTGTCTGAAAGAGTAATAGAGGCTTAAACCCTCAACTCATTTAAAAGGTAATTGGATGCGCACCAGAAATGCCATAAACTGCAGGGCAATGGATCAGACACTGGAAAGTGGGACTAGACTGGGGGGCAGACACAACGTGGCCATTTACTATGCCATAAACTTTCTATGATTCTATGAATATTATGCTTATCAAAATGATGATAGTGAGGACAAATGGATAGATCTATACAATCTGCAGCCATTACCAAAACTTAATCACTGGGGCTGTTTAGCACAGGGCTAAATTGCTGGCTTTGAAAGCAGACCAAGGCAGGCCAGCAGCACGGTTCAATTCCCGTACCAGCCTCCCCGATCAGTCGCCGGAATCAGGCGACTAGGGGCTTCTCACAGTAACTTCATTTGAAGCCTACTTGTGACAATAAGCGATTTTCATTTTCATTTCATTTCACTACCAGGGCAGATATAGGGCCCGATTCACCCGGAAAGTGGCTGTCATATTGGCCGATTTGGTGGGGTGTTCCGCATTGGCTGTAGGCCGGGATCACGACCTGTATTCACACACCTCTGACTAGCTGACACCTCGCACCTTCTCAACATCTAATCTTCAAGCTGGTTCCTCAGAGCCCCCTGACACCCAATATCACAACCCTTTCATGCCCAGGTGCATTGCCCATATCAAGTGTGCGGCTGACAATGCCTTCATTTGTCCCCGCAGCAGAAGATAGCCCCTAATAAGAGGGAAAGGGCAAAGATTGGGGGGTGAATCGCAGAGATCTGAGTCCTCACCCCCAATGAGGAATGGGCTCTGGAGAGCACGGGGTTGGCCGAGGAGAGAGAGAAGTTACTGACAGCGAGGTTGGTCTGTGTCACAGAGGTGAGGATCCACTGCCCCTTCACCCAGTTGACCTGTTTCAAGTGAATTGTTCATGTCCCAGACAATCATCTTCCCCTCTAAATGGACCCATGCCCATCCTCTCGCATGATTACCATCTGATGGGACAAGGCCATCCAGAGTTGTTCCCCCCCCCCCCCCCACGTCACCCAAGAGGCCACCTCGGCAGAGAACTCCGAAGAGACCATCATTGAGGCGTCACAGCTATCACCCCCACCTTCCACCAGCATAGAGACATACACCTTGGTGGGCGACATTACTGGATAGGCTTCAGGAACTCTATCTCGTGAGCACCACACAGCTGCTGATGCATATCAGGTGGACGTAGGAACATCCAAGGGAATTCGCAGTCAGACGTCTGTTGATCAGATGCTAAGTCTCTGGACAAGGTTCCCCCAGAGCTGGTGCAGGTGAACGGATACAGCCCTGACATTCAGGAAGGGGTGTGAGTAACATTCTAGCAACTGCAAGGCCGATTGGAGGAGTCCTGAGACCTTCCGGCGCAGGAGACGGTGCCAACAGTGCTCGGGTGGCGACCGCAGTGGAAAACCTGGAGCATGATGTCCGTGCCTTGAGTAATGGTGTCCAAGGCATTGCTCAGTCTGTGGTGACCATGGCTGAGGGCCTCGACATCATGCCCCATTCACTGAGGGACATGTCCCAGACAGGGTGGACATTGCCGAGGCACCCCAGAGTGTTAAGGCACCCTGGGCTAGCGGCCAATTCCAGCCCCACTTGACCTGGAGTAGCAACACAATTGAAATTAATTATTCATTTTTGGAAAATACCCAAAGTCTCTGGTCTTTGGCTGCCCAATAATTACAGTCACCAGGTTTGCAAAGGGTCCTCAGTAGTGAAGCCCATCTCTTGAGTGTTTGATTGTTGACAGCTGCCTCCATGATGCTGACGCTCTTAGAGTTCAGACACACTGTTCAGGCATCAGCGTTTACTGGACATCCAGGTTTGCACTGAGTGCTGAATTTGGTGCATTTTGAGTGCTATAGTAAGAGATTGGTGACCGAGGGAGTATAAGGCTTCATTTTTATCTAAAGTTTAGTCTTTCTTTTATTTAGTTAATTAACTTAAAAGTTGCTGTTTGGTTTAGAAGAAGGTGAATTTTCAATCAGCTTTAAACAAGCTTCTACTTGTAGGCACTTGCAGCTGGAGCTTGTTAATTAGTTAATTGGATTAGGCCAGTTTTCAGTGGCTAGATTCACAGTATAAAAGTGATCCCCTACAGTGCAGGCTTTGTTTGCACTGAGTGCTGAATTTGGTGCATTTTGAGTGCTATAGTCAGAGTTTGGTGACCGAGGGAGTGCTGAATTTGGTGCATTTGAGTGCTATCGTCAGAGTTTGGTGACCGAGGGAGTGCTGAATTTGGTGCATTTGAGTGCTATCGTCAGAGTTTGGTGACCGAGGGAGTTAGGTGAGGAGGGAGTAAGGTGCCCCTTTCATTTTGTTCCCTACATTTCCGCAAAGAGTGAGAAGAGAGCCAGGAGTTTACAGAAAGTGTAGCTGACTGGGAGCAGAGTCGGAGGGCGGAGATCTAGTTAGTCCACAGGGCAGCTATATTCTGTCAGGTAAGAGGGGATGGAGGCTAGGCCAGTTGCATGCTCCTCCTGTAGGATGTGGGTGGTGAGGGATACCACCGGTGTCCCCGCTGACTATACCTGCAGGAAGTGCACCCAACTTCAGCTCCTCAAAGACCGTGTTAGGGAACTGGAGCTGAAGCTGGATGAACTTCGGGTCATCCGGGAGGCAGAGGGGGTGATTGAGAAGAGTTACAGGGAGGTAACCACACCCAAGGTACAGGACAAGAATAGCTGGGTTACAGTCAGGGGGAAAAAAACAAACAGGCAGACAGTGCAGGGATCCCTCGTGGCCGTTCCCCTTCAAAACAAGTATACCGTTTTGGATGCTGTTGGGGGGGATGACCTACCGGGGGAAGGCCCTAGCGGCCAGGTCTCTGGCACTGAGTCTGGCTCTGGGGCTCAGAAGGGAAGGGGGGAGAATAGAAAAGCAATAGTTGTAGGAGATTCAATGGTCAGGGGAATAGATAGGAGATTCTGTGGTCGCGAGCGAGACTCCCGGAAGGTATGTTGCCTCCCGGGTGCCAGGGCCAGGGATGTCTCGGATCGTGTCTTCAGGATCCTTAAGGGGGAGGGTGAGCAGCCAGAAGTCGTGGTGCACATTGGTACCAACGACATAGGTAGGAAAAGGGGTGTGGAGGTAACAAACAAGTTTAGGGAGTTAGGCTGGAAGTTAAAAGCCAGGACAGACAGAGTTGTCATCTCTGGTTTGTTGCCGGTGCCACGTGATAGCGAGGCTAGGGATAGGGAGAGAGTGCAGCTGAACACATGGCTGCAGGAATGGTGTAGGAGGGAAGGCTTCAGGTATTTGGATAATTGGAGCGCATTCTGGGGAAGGTGGGACCTGTACAAGCAGGACGGGTTGCATCTGAAACAGAGGGGCACCAATATCCTGGGAGGGAGGTTTTCTAGTACTCTTCGGGAGGGTTTAAACTAATTTGGCAGGGGAATGGGAACCGGATTTGTAGTCCAGCAACTAAGGTAGCCGATATTCAGAACGCCAAAGCATGTAGTGAGGCAGTGGGGAAGGGAACACTGACAAAGGAGAGTACCTGCAGGCACGGAGATGGGTTAAAGTGTGTATACTTCAACGCAAGAAGCATCACGAATAAGGTGGGTGAACTTAAGGCATGGATCGGTACTTGGGACTACGATGTGGTGGCCATCACGGAAACTTGGATAGAAGAGGGGCAGAAATGGTTGTTGGAGGTCCCTGGTTATAGATGTTTCAATAAGATTAGGGAGGGTGGTAAAATAGGTGGGGGGGGGTGGCATTGTTAATTAGAGATAGTATAACAGCTGCAGAAAGGCAGTTCGAGGAGTATCACCCTAATGAGGTAGTATGGGTTGAAGCCAGAAATAGGAAAGGAGCAGTCAGCTTGTTAGGAGTTTTCTATAGGCCCCCCAATAGTAGCAGAGATGTGGAGGAACAGATTGGGAAACAGATTTTGGAAAGGTGCAGAAGTCACAGGGTAGTAGTCATGGGTGACTTTAACTTCCCAAATATTGAGTGGAAACTCTTTAGATCAAATAGTTTGGATGGGGTGGTGTTTGTGCAGTGTGTCCAGGAAGCTTTTCTAATACAGTATGTAGATTGTCCGACCAGAGGAGGGGCAATATTGGATTTAGTACTTGGTAATGAACCAGGGCAAGTGATAGATTTGTTAGTGGGGGAGCATTTTGGAGATAGTGACCACAATTCTGTGACTTTCACTTTAGTAATGGAGAGGGATAGGTGCGTGCAACAGGGCAAGGTTTACAATTGGGGGAAGGGTAAGTACGATGTTGTCAGACAAGAATTGAAGTGCATAAGTTGGGAACATAGGCTGTCAGGGAAGGACACAAGTGAAAAGTGGAACTTGTTCAAGGAACAGGTACTACGTGTCCTTGATATGTATGTCCCTGTCAGGCAGGGAAGAGATGGTCGAGTGAGGGAACCATGGTTGACAAGAGAGGTTGAATGTCTTGTTAAGAGGAAAAAGGAGACTTATGTAAGGCTGAGGAAACAAGGTTCAGACAGGGCATTGGAGGGATACAAGATAGCCAGGAGGGAATTGAAGAAAGGGATTAGGAGAGCTAAGAGAGGGCATGAACAATCTTTGGCGGGTAGGATCAAGGAAAACCCCAAGGCCTTTTACACATATGTGAGAAATATGAGAATGACTAGAGCGAGGGTAGGTCCGATCAAGGACAGTAGCGGGAGATTGTGTATTGAGTCTGAAGAGATAGGAGAGGTCTTGAATGAGTACTTTTCTTCTGTATTTACAAATGAGAGGGGCCATATTGTTGGAGAGGACAGTGTGAAACAGATTGGTCAGCTCGAGGAAATACTTGTTCGGAAGGAAGATGTGTTGGGCATTTTGAAAAACTTGAGGATAGACAAGTCACCCGGGCCTGACGGGATATATCCAAGGATTCTATGGGAAGCAAGAGATGAAATTGCAGAGCCGTTGGCAATGATCTTTTCGTCCTCACTGTCAACAGGGGTGGTACCAGGGGATTGGAGAGTGGCGAATGTCATGCCCCTGTTCAAAAAAGGGACTAGGGATAACCCTGGGAATTACAGGCCAGTTAGTCTTACTTCGGTGGTAGGCAAAGTAATGGAAAGGGTACTGAAGGATAGGATTTCTGAGCATCTGGAAAGACACTGCTTGATTAGGGATAGTCAGCACGGATTTGTGAGGGGTAGGTCTTGCCTTACAAGTCTTATTGAATTCTTTGAGGAGGTGACCAAGCATGTGGATGAAGGTAAAGCAGTGGATGTAGTGTACATGGATTTTAGTAAGGCATTTGATAAGGTTCCCCATGGTAGGCTTATGCAGAAAGTAAGGAGGCATGGGATAGTGGGAAATTTGGCCAGTTGGATAACGAACTGGCTAACCGATAGAAGTCAGAGAGTGGTGGTGGACGGCAAATATTCAGTCTGGATCCCAGTTACCAGTGGCGTACCGCAGGGATCAGTTCTGTGTCCTCTGCTGTTTGTGATTTTCATTAATGACTTGGATGAGGGAGTTGAAGGGTGGGTCAGTAAATTTGCAGACGATACGAAGATTGGTGGAGTTGTGGATAGTAAGGAGGGCTGTAGTCGGCTGCAAAGAGACATAGATAGGATGCAGAGCTGGGCTGAGAAGTGGCAGATGGAATTTAACCCTGAAAAGTGTGAGGTTGTCCATTTTGGTAGGACAAATATGAATGCGGAATACAGGGTTAACGGTAGAGTTCTTGGCAATGTGGAGGAGCAGAGAGATCTTGGGGTCTATGTTCATAGATCTTTGAAAGTTGCTACTCAAGTGGATAAAGCTGTGAAGAAGGCCTATGGAGTGCTTGCGTTCATTAACAGAGGGATTGAATTTAAGAGCCGTGAGGTGATGATACAGCTGTACAAAACTTTGGTAAGGCCACATTTGGAGTACTGTGTACAGTTCTGGTCGCCTCATTTTAGGAAGGATGTGGAAGCTTTGGAAAAGGTGCAAAGAAGATTTACCAGGATGTTGCCTGGAATGGAGAGTCGGTCTTACGAGGAAAGGTTGAGGGTGCTAGGCCTTTTCTCATTAGAACGGAGAAGGATGAGGGGCGACTTGATAGAGGTTTATAAGATGATCAGGGGAATAGATAGAGTAGACAGTCAGAGACTTTTTCCCCGGGTGGAACAAACCATTACAAGGGGACATAAATTTAAGTTGAAAGGTGGAAGATATAGGAGGGATATCAGAGGTAGGTTCTTTACCCAGAGAGTAGTGGGGGCATGGAACGCACTGCCTGTGGAAGTAGTTGAGTCGGAAACATTAGGGACCTTCAAGCAGCTATTGGATAGGTACATGGATTACGGTAAAATGACATAGTGTAGATTTATTTGTTCTTTAGGGCAGCACGGTAGCATTGTGGATAGCACAATTGCTTCACAGCTCCAGGGTCCCAGGTTCGATTCCGGCTTGGGTCACTGTCTGTGCGGAGTCTGCACGTCCTCCCCGTGTCTGCGTGGGTTTCCTCCGGGTGCTCCGGTTTCCTCCCACAGTCCAAAGATGTGCAGGTTAGGTGGATTGGCCATGATAAATTGCCCTTAATGTCCAAAATTGCCCTTGGTGTTGGGTGGAGGTGTTGAGTTTGGGTAGGGTGCTCTTTCCAGGAGCCGGTGCAGACTCAAAGGGCCGAATGGCCTCCTTCTGCACTGTAAATTCAATGATAATCTATGATTAATCTGGAACAAAGGTTCGGCACAACATCGTGGGCCAAAGGGCCTGTTCTGTGCTGTATTTTCTATGTTCTATGTTCTATGTTCCCCTAATCATCCTCTCAGACAGGGCACCTGCTTTTTCGAGGAGGCTCTTCAGAGTTCAGGAGTGTGAAGTGCTCTCACAACTAATGCCTCCTTTGAGATAGCCTTCGGCTGTGAAGCTAGAGGCTGCTCACAGTCAAAGGGAGTGAAATTGACTTTCGGGGAGAAGCCGCAGCGGGGCTCTGTCCTGGAAAGTTTGGTCAGATAGACAGGCTGAAGTTGTGGCTGCCTCTGTTATGGGTCTCCACAATATTTAAAGATAGCTTGATGGCCTCACAGACTCAAAGCTCGGTCCCATTTCTCCCCTTCCTCCCCCCCATCCAGCCCATGGGAGCCCTCCGATATTGTCCCCTCCAGCCCCCCAGAACAACCCAAACCCCACTGAAGGCCCCCCACTCCCACCCTGGGCCCTGGGGCAGCAGCTCCAGCGCCCTGGTGCTGTATGCCGGATAATGGAGATGGCTACTCACCTCCTTGCTCCCCCTCGGTAGCCATTGCACCCGGTTCCCGTTTGTGTAGAGGAATACTAAACAACGCCCGCGTGACTTCTCATTGGGGAGTCGGGCGGCTCCCAGGAGGCCTCTGCAGTCAACTTCAATCTCAAATGCAAATCTCTGAATGCAAATGAAACTTAATAAGGTTCTCGCCATTTTTGCCCAGATCTCCCGAGCGGGAGCGGGCTGGGTGAATTGCAACATGGTCCGTTCCGACACAAAACCTTGATTTGGGCCTCTCCCGCTATTCTCCTGGCTCAACGGGATTAGCGTCAGGCACGACGAGTGGGTAAATCGTGCCCATAGTGTAGATTTCATGCAGAATAATATTCCCTCCGTTGTAGCCCAACAATGGGAGACTTTCCCGTGTCTGGCAGTACAACAAAATTATAAATCATTTCGGAGGAGGCTATTGAGTTGGATGATCAGCCATGATGAATGGCGAAACAGGCTCGAAGGGCCGAATGGACTCCTCCTGCTCCTATTTTCTATGTTCCGATGTAAAAGTGGTGGAACACCACAAGGCACTTCACAGGAGGGTTATCAGGAAAACACAAATGACGGCGAACCACATGGGAGGTTATTAGGATGGGTGAGGTACGTTCCAAGGATCCTCTGAAAGGAACGTTCAGAGAGGGAATTCCGCAGATTCGCACCTTGGCAGCTGAGGACATGGTCTCCAGTGGGTGGAGTGATTAATGTATTTACTATGTAACCTCAGAATCAAGGTGCTGCTTAAATTGTCCCGCTGGAATTCCGTGTCGGTAGGATTTGAGTGAAGTTGGTGTCTATTTGAATAACTCTGGATAAATAGTGCACAGAAAAATTTTAGTTGAGTTGTCCGTCCCTCACTGTGTAACTGTTCCGCTCTGGTGCACCTAATATTTCAAATATGCTTCTGAAATCTGCCACACTTTCCTAATCTACTCCTAGCAACCAATAATGATATAAAATAAGCTCATGACCCCCACCTGTTACTAAGAGCTGAATTGTATGCCTGCCTGCCACCCCCCCCCCCCCCCCCCCCCCACCCACCCGAGTGTAAAGGTTGGGTGTGAGACAGCCTCTCTGGCCAGCTTGCCCCACAGATATTTGACAGCCCACCGGGAACTCCTTCCTCTAGGAACCCACAGCTCCCTTGCTTGGCAGTGTAGCTGGTCACGGTGATGAGACTGTAAAACTGCCCCTGGGGGAAAGTGAGCTGCAATGGAGCCCGCTGTGGGGCAGGTCAGGTGGAGGATCTTGTCAGGGCCAGTTTGGCAAGAGGAATGGGGTGGGGGGGGGGGGGGGGGATTGAATCAGGCTTTAGGAGAGGAGAAATGCTGGGGCGGCGGGGAATGTGGGGATACCTTGTGGGGTGTATGGAGGGCGGGGGTGAGGCCTCTAATGGGCAACGGGTGCCTGAAAAGGAGATCCCACCCTCGGTTTGCTCGGCCAACAGTCCACCTTATTTCACCTGGTAGGCTGGATACTTTGTGGCGGCCTTCCCCGCTTTGTGTAAAATCCCAGTGGCAGTGGGAGGAGACCCACAAGTGGCCACTGATTGGCCACGCAAGAGCCTGAATTGACCCGTGGGCGAGAATACCACTTGACCCCTCTCCCAGCACTGGCAAAGTCGCATAGGGACAGCCGGGAGCGAGTAGGTGCCAGGCATGACATTGCACCCAATTGTACAGGCCCCTTCACCTCCCACCAATCCTGGTGAGCTGAAGAATTGCAGCCTTGTAGTCTCCCAACACCTACCCTGTATATGGCTTTCCCCAGACATTGCGATAGGAGACTTTCAAATTTTGTTCTTAGCAAAAGAGAGAATTTGTTTTAAAATCACATCAAAATACGAAAAAGAACCAAAACTGAATCAGTACATTAAAAACATTTTATTGAATAGTATCATATAAATAATTTTGGTACAAAATGTTACTTAGCAAAAAAAAGACTCAGATTTCTTTCCAGTTGCTGGACATACAGATGCTGCTAACAGTGACTATTCTTTGCAAATCTTGAAATGAGGAAAAGCAAGTTTCGACCAGAAATGTAAGCAAAGATCCTTCATTGGCATTAGCTATTTTCAGTTTTACAAATTGGCCCAGCCACATTGAAATATTTCACACAAACATAAATGTTAATAGCCACAAAGCTACTTAAATTGCAGGTCATATTATCAAAGACATCTGACTGGGTTAATCATACAAATTGGGAACATATGGCCTAACGTTTTAACATGGTTCTGGATTTTTGTACAAAATAACCATACAGGAGATGTGGCCGTCCCATGTAAGGAGTCCATTTGATTTGATTCCTCTATGTGCCTTCTATTCTCTCTTGACTCCCCTCACCTAGGTTACACAGTTGCCAGTATCCATTTCACCTTAAATGGCCCTTCGTTATTTTATCCTCCTGTCAAGATGCTCGAGCATCGAGGATATCTCAGCAACATCCAATGCCGCCTTCTCTGCATCTCCACACTGATGCCACCTCAGGGAAGTGAAATCGTGGCTGATTTCTCCACCCGGGGGTGGCAAGGGGGTGTCCAGGGGGGGCACCACCTGGCAGGTCGAGTCCGCGCAAGGTCAGTGCCTTGTTGTACGGCGCGACCCCTGCAGGTTGTCGCCGTACGCGTGCGTGGCCACGGACCCGGCAATTCTCCAGGCGTTTATATCAGGAACGTGCGTTTAACGTGACGCGGCTGCTAGCCCCTCACCGGTCGGACGATCGGTGCTGGGGTTGCGCCGATTTTCCCCACGTAAAATGCCACAGATCCTCCGGACATAGCCCCAAAATTGGAGAATCCAACCCAGCATCTTCCAAGCTTCAATGGAGCTCTTCTAGATTTCCGATCCGTTTTCTCTCTGGGTTACCAAGTAAGATGGATTACTGACAAACGTAAGCGAAGTCAATTCTTGAAGAACCTAGGTGCAGCCTAGAGGAACGTCACATTTTCACCCGCATTCATCTGTCACACAGATTTTTATGTCAGTTCTACAAGTGCAATCCTTCCATGAGCCAGTCATCCAAAAAGACACAACCTTCTGCTAAGTGACAAGTAAAGGAATATTTGTTTCTGTGCACGAAAAGGATTTAAATTACTGCTTTACAATGTTTCCTCTTTTTTTACTGGATTAGACTGTGATTTCAATTGAACAAATTTCAAACATTCAGTGTCCAAATAACTCGAGCAAAGTCTCTCCTAATTTCACTACACAAAACATTGATTAGTGTTAAGATTGTCTAGGCTAACCCTAACTGGACAATGAGTACAGTTATGGATTTTAAAAGAACACAAAGCTTACAGAAGTGTTATTCTCTACATGACTGAACAGCCAAAGGATACAGGGTACACTTCTCTTTCAACTAGTTCCATTGGTTTACCCCAACCTGCGCAAGAATAGTCAGATTCGAACAATAATGGAATAATCTGGCAAAAGAAAAATAGTGCTTGTTCTGGAATGTTGATGAGGTTTTTTGACTGTCTCTTATTTGATCAAGTTTCTCGTGTAAACGTGGGATATTTACAAAGCTTTTAGCTTTACTCAAAGCTTTGGACCTCTTTGTAGCTTCAGAACTTTTTGCGCTGTTTACAGGAAAGCCTCGGATGAGAAAGAGGGTGCCATGTGTGATCTTTGTACTGTTACTGAAAGGTGCTGTGGGCTCGCCTTTTCATCAAAGGCAATTATCCTATTCGAGGAACTGGTGGGCGTGCTGTGACAGAATGTGCAATATAAAAATTGCTGCTCTTCAGTGGCACATTCCACCATTGCTTACCCCTTTGTCCGATGAATGGACAATAATGTTCTTGAAGAGTATCAGATTTAGTACTCCAATTATTATTGACTAACCAGGGCCACTGCCCATGGTCCATTTTAATTGCGTGGGATTCCAGATGCTGGGAATTACTTCTGCGATTACATTCATGTTTCCATTGGCTGCGGTACTGCGTCCTCTCAGAAGTGTCGGTTGCCTATTGACATCAAGTGATGTCTCGAAAACTCGCACCCTTGCTTCTGAACATTTACCCGGCTGCAGTGAGCTACCGTTGCCTCCGTTTTGAACAGATCCTCTTTAGATGCCCCAGGGCCCAATGCCCACCAATCCACTGGCAGAGTTATTGAACTGTATGTTTAAAAGCTGCAGTTAAACAAGATTTAAGTCACTCAACTTTATTTTAAGAAACTTCTTGCTGTCTAGGTCAAGCATTTTTTTTTGGGTGGGGTGGGGGTGAGTTCACCTTACTTAACTTTTCTCTTGCCACGAATGACTTGTTAAAATTTAAATCAAGTGCATTAATCCTAAGGATACAAAATGCGCATTTGGAGTAGCAAACAGCTGCTACGAGTCACAAGTATTAAATAGAATTTAAAAATCCAAGAAAAATATAATGAATATTTACTTTTCCAGTTGTATCCATTCCAACACTACCTGGAAAACTGTTGGCTGGCTTTACCTTTTCAACGTAAAAAGGGAAGGCGCTCTGCTCCACCAACTTAAGTGTTGCGCGATCTTGGCCAACCACTGTGAAAAGGAGAGGACCTTGCTCAAGTAGGCTGAGTGTGTGTCCTATCAGGAACATGCAAGATCAATACAGAGTTCATAAAAATGTTTTGCCCAAGGGAAGAGCTGAAGCTATGGATGCAGAAGAAAGGAGTGAGAAATATCAAGAAAATGGATGTTTTTTTATACGTTTATTTTTTTAAAATAAATTTAGAGTGCCCAATTATTTATTTCAAATTAAGGGGCAATTTAGAACGGCCAATCCACCTACCCTGCGCATTTTTGGGTTGTGGGGGTGAGATCCACGCAGGCATGGGGAGAATGTGCAAACTCCACACGGACTGTGGCCTGGGGCGGGGATCGAACCTGGGTCCTCGGCGCGGTGAGACCACAATGCGCCACCGTGCCACCCTTTAAATGTTTTGAATGATTGGTTAGACGTCGAGTGTCTACTCTTGAGTAAAGGCCGAGGATCTCTGCTCACATGCACGTCGCAAACTGCCTCACAGCAGTGTAGACACCTGAAACCGCAGAAATCGCCATGATCCAATTGGCTGCTTACCCCGAGAGGAGGACTGCATCGTTGAAGAGGGCAGGAAACTATAAAAAGCCCCGAATTTAAAAATTAATTTTTTTTCTTACATTTACCCATCAGCCCTCAGTGCTTCACACTAGAATGAGTCAAAAGAAGCTGGCAGTTATATTGCAGTTGAGAAGTCCTGTCTTCCAGGTGACTAAGATTAAATTAGGCAGTTAATGCTGATTTACTGGAATCTTTCAATACCGAAGGGATAAGTGTACATTGGTTGCTGCACAAATGATCAAACGGGGACAATAAAGAACAATAGATCTAAACGAAGGTGATTTTTGAAGAATGGAAAATATTTTCACAATGATTCACATTAATTATTGAAGATGCCATTGAGTCTATTCAGAAATCATTGCAACAGTTTAGCGTCCTGCACTCCCGTTGTACCCTAAATGAAAAGCAGTGAATTCAGATCGTTTTTTTCTGTTGTTTAGTTCGATTAGATGATAACTTACATTTCCAAGTTAGCCTAACAGAATAAATCTGTTCCCTGTGCCAGCAATGAAAACGGGCAGCACCACGGAGCTCAGTACCATGGCGAAAAGTGAAACCTCAAAAGGCTGACCTTCATTAAGACAAGACAACCTTCCAGTCACTTGACGGAGAGGTAACTTTGAGGTGTTAGATACAGTTCTAACTGGAGGTATAGACCTGGTTGCTATAAGCCCCCCCGCCCTGCCCAGGAGTCAGACTCATTCAAAGCTACAGGAGATAATTTTATGAATTTAAACTACTGGCATGGAACACAGCTTGTGAATCTGAGCTCCTGTCAACTTATTTGTCGGTCAAACCTAAAATTTGTAAAATTACCGCTTTTGGAGTTAACTCCTCAAGGTGGCACTGACAGGTTTTAACTTCAACCAAAGGTCCACTCCTGCAGGTTGAATAATGAACAATGCACTGCCATGTGGTTTACATAAAACACCTCCTTGGATATATAAAACCATCGGCAATGCAGAGAGTACAAGCTAGATCTGGGACAGTGTTTCTGACCTTTAATTAATTACCTTGACTGAACCCTTTGTAACATATCTCTCTTTAACCAGGCTCCTTAATGCTGATGTTATGTAAAAATGCCCCAATCCTCACTCCCAATGGATTGTAGGGAAGGTTAGCTACATATTAGTGGAAGACGAGAATTGATTGGCCCCTGGCTCTATTGTACGCTGACTGTTTGTGGTGCTGAGGGAGGAATTATTCTGAATCCAAGAGCCAAATCAGTATAAAATTAAACTCGACCGCACAAGAGATATATTCACAGGTGGCGTAAGTAGGGTGCCCTGTCCAAGGGCCGGTGCAGACCCGATGGGCCAAATGGCCTCATTCTGCACTGCACATTCTATGATTCCGCACCAGTGCTAGCTCCAATCCGCGGGTAACTGCACTCGGTTGCAACTTAAGCTGCTGGCGCTTTCTCAGGAATTAAAAGTTCTGGAGTGATTTTAAGCTTCGCAACGTGTCAAGACAAGAAAGTAAAAGGGAACGATGTATCGTCACGGTAACATGTGCGGTAACGTGTGCAGCTATAAATCGCTGCAGCGTCAAACTGTCAACAACACCAAGCGGATTAACTCTGTTTTGAATGCACCTGTAGTGATTCACATCGACACTACATAATACAGCTCTGCATACAATATGTATACATCTGTGTATATTGAATCTAAGTTACGGTACAGTACAGTGTGAAAGAAACAGTTGACTCAACCACATGTTCAGCTCAAACATCTAATTCACTAATTTTACCAGAGGGATGTGCTGGCCAGCAGACTTCAGCGTCTAAGGTTGTAAAGCCTGGGATGAACCCAGTGGATTTCTGACTAGACCAAGTCTTGGAGTTCAATGGCACGCGTGTGACTCTCGGGACCTTTCACGTCTTTAGAAAGCGCGTGTTGGTTTGATGCACGTTTTTAATGCATTTCAAGAGCAGCCCGATGGGTGTAACCAGTCTTGCAAATGGACCTTTTTCCTCTTCCACAGTGAGTGGATCCTACCTTGCATCGGCGTGATTTGAGGAGAGTAGCACAAACGAGTCTTTGGCCCTGGAAGAAAGAACCGTGCACCTGTGATTTCATGCTTGGTCCCAACTCAGGGTTTCCCAAACCATCAACATTTGCCTCAGGCCATTATCAAGAACTTGTTCTATGCACATCCCTATTTTAACACATTTTCTATTCCTCTGTGTAGACAGTATTACCTGTGAAATATTTCTATATGAGAAACAGAATGAGCAACATAACTTGTGTCTCCACTAGTGCGTCAGTGGCTAGGATAGGTATATAATTACTGTATAAATTCCCAGAGACACAGAGTCGGTCCTCGAGGATGCTCATTAAATGAAGGGTAAATGACACACTTTTCACACTGGAACCATTCTGAGACGGTGAATATATGGAATAAAGTCCAACAGTTCACAATAAATGTTTGTTTAGTAGGGTAGGTTTTGAAAAAATGGCCCTTGTGTTTACACAGCAACGCTCTTTTTGATAGCTGAATTTAAAGGGATGATGTTCCTTGCTAAGAGTCCCTGTCACTGTCTTCTCCTCCGTACATGTCTGATAGTTTTTTGAACCGTGGTCCCCAGTCACTCAAGTAATCGTAATCCTGGTCTGTCTCTGTGGTAACTGATTCTAAGGAGCTGAGTGACTCAGCTATGGACCCATTTCCTTCGTAGGCGTATGTTGCGAGAGAATCATAAGGAGGCGCCCCGGGATCTGTATCGTTCTCCTTTAACCTCTGGTTGATGAAATCTCTGACGTCGGTATTATCTGGTACGGGTGGGGCCGGTCGAGGTAGAAGGAAGTTCTCTGGTTTTATGTCCCTGCGTAACTGGGTGTCCTCTATTACTTCCGGGTTCCTCAGCGTGCTGATGTCAAAGGCCTGGGTATCCTCCTCGCCACCTCCTTCATCGTTGTAGCTGACAATGTTGTCGCGGATGTCCTCTTTCGAAATGATGAGTGGCTCTTTCTTTCTTTGTTTCCGCATGGCAGCAAAGAGCACGACAATAACTGAAAGGAATAAGAATATTGTTTAATTGTTTTCCTCAAAGAGGGGAAATAGAGAATGGATTGTTTTAATCCTAAAGTAAATCCCACCCCCCGCCCTCTGTTTAAAGGAACAGGATAACCGTTTGGCTCTCTTCGCTGTTGACAAGTGATCTGGCCTCATCTTCAGTGACTTACAAGCAACAAAAATGAGCTAAATCAAGACCCATTTAAATCAACTTTGAAATTGGACCTTTTTTTCTGTTGCAATCTCTTCCTTTCGTCGACTCAACACGCCGCCAAGTTAATTTACTGTATTACAGTGTTAGGATATGCAACTGCCGCTGCTCTATTCACTCATCTCCACTACCTGATACTAAATGCAATTCAGTTTGGGCATTTCGCAGGGGGGAAAGGAAATTGGAGGATAGACAGTGACAGACAGCCATTATCAGCGGATTGGGATTAGGCCACCTATTTTAGGTGGCCAGACCGTGCACAGAGATATTGGCGCTGCGGGCTCTTTGAATGAGTTATTAAACTGGGGGTGGGAGGGGGAAGGTCGATTCCCTGTTCAAATGCTTTCAGGTTGAGTGGTAAAGATGCCACCGCATTATTTCAGAGCAAAGACTGCTCCAAATATCCTACCCTGGTAATTGTCTTTCAAACTGTACCATCAAGACAATGATGGGCCTTGAATCTTTGAGCAATAACAGATAGGAAAAGATCCTCTGCTCGATCTGCCCTGAACAATATAATTGTGATACTGTTGTGGGCCAGGGTTCAGAAACTCCAAAGTGTATTATGAAGTTCACCTGACCTATAACTTTTATGTTGAATTTGGCTAGGACGGGCACAAAAGCCTTCACTTCAGATGTGATTCATCAGACTTCCTAGACAATTTAATCAAACCAAGGTTTATTCTAAGAATGTAGTTAATATATATATTATAAATACAGCAAGGATTTTTATCAATCACAAACATATAGACACCACACAGCTACAGTAATCTATGTGCATAACACTTAATGGATTCCCCCTTAGCTGTTCCAATTCAATAACAAAATCCAATTAAACCAAAACCCCTTTTAAGGGCGGGGCCCAGCGCACTGTATTCTCACTTGAATGGGACTGGTCCTTTTCCTGAAATTCTGATCAAGTTGCAAAATCCTTCCGGAAATCAACTATATCTTTAAAGTTATCAAGGCAGTTGGCCACAACCCAATGTGCTTTTTACTGGAACAGCTTTCAAAAACAGAGAAAAACAGAGAAAAGACGTATTCCTCCTTCTGCAGCCCAAAGTAGTCAAACTGAAACTGAAATCCCCTCTCAGTGCACAGCCACAGCCCAGCTCCACCCACAAAGTGACATCACTGAAGCCGTGTGATAAGACAAAAACCGTTCTTAAAGGGACACCCACATGACAATACTGTGTGTATGGCCACATTTAGACTCGTTCCACCCCAGCCAGAAACCAGGGCATCGTCTGGGATATCCCCTTGGAGTTGACCCATGCTGCAGTAACTTTGTCGTTTGAAACCCCATTCATGAAGATCTAAGGGAATCCCAGGCCATTCGCTATTCATTGATCTCAATGCTCACAGATCGTGCGAAGAGCAAAATGACAGCAGCCACTGTACTTCAAGTCACGACAGGTGAAGCTTTTTAACGCGTCCAAGATGCATGAAAAGGCATTGCATAAACGCCCGGGAAAACCCCAATATGAGAAGTAAGTGGACAACATACAAATATTCCTGTTTCAATGGTGTGCTCCCACTGGGGAGCAACACCCACTGAGAATAAATGCTGGTGACTTTATTCAGCTGATGCAAGAGTTCCCGATGTGTCCTTGTGATGAACAAGGTTTCTCGTGGGAATGTAAAGTCAGATAATAAAAAAGGAAAACATCCAAACTCAAAAATATTAAGCCCACACCTTTAAATACCCAGATGATTTATAAAATAAAATTCTTGGAACTGTGTTGGCCACTGGGGAAATCTTCTCCCCAAGCTCTCTTGACTTTACTACCATTCATTTAATTAACCTGAGCAGCCTAGCGTCATTTCAGCATAATTTAAAAACCAAGGGCGGAATGCTCGGTACGCTCATGGTTGCGGTGGGGAGGGGGACTGAAAAATACAGCCAGCTGTTCAAAATAATAATAATAATTTTTATTACTGTCACAAGTAGGCTTACAAAATCCCCCAGTCGCCACACTCCTGCGCCTGTTTGGGTGCACAGAGGGAGAATTCAGAATGTCCAAATCACCTAACAGCACGGCTTTTGGGACTTGTGGGAGGAAACTGGAGCACCCGGAGGAAACCCACGCAGACACGGGGAGAACGTGCAGACTCCGCACAGACAGTGACCCAAGCCTGGGATCGAACCCGGGTCCCTGGGGCTGTGAGGCAACCATGCTACCCACTGTGCTACCGTGCCGCCCATCCATTGACCTCCGCGGCGTTATTTTATATTGCTACTCCTGGTAGCATGTTATATTACTCAGTTTAAGTAATATATGTCGATACTAATTGTAGATGATATTGAAGAACACTTGAGTCTTCAAAGTAAACTGAAAGAATTTATGAAATAATGATCAAACTAATAAATGAGTTCGACATTCCACTGAACTAACTCGAGCAATAAAGTAAGAATGTACAACTGCACAAACTGTATCTAAGCTACATGTGGTGTCGAGGCTGAGATCCTCTCTGCTATACTGCTGCTCTCTGATAACTCCTGCATAGAAAGAGAGCTGAAAGAGAGCTCGAGCTTCTGGGAATTCCATTATATAGTGGATCTAGTAATGCCCTTTCATGGTAGTGTTACAGATAAGTGTTGAGATTAAACCTTTAGTTACATGTCTGTCTACGTGTCTGGTTTAGCACACTGGGCTAAATCGCTGGCTTTTAAAGCAGACCAAGGCAGGCCAGCAACACGGTTCAATTCCCGTACCAGCCTCCCCGAACAGGCGCCGGAATGTGGCGACTAGGGGCTTTTCACAGTAACTTCATTGAAGCCGACTTGTGACAATAAGCGACTTTCTTTTCATTTTTCACATATCATTACAGGCGGGACTGGAAAATCGTGGCAGTGGGAGAGGTCGGAAAATTCAGCCCCAGGACTTTTCAGTCATATTCAGTAAAATCTGGGGGCTGAATCTAGATTCGTTAGCAATGGGTAACTTTGGGAGCCAGGAGAAATCACTTGACATGAGGTTAGAAGTAAGTTTCTTGATGTCAGGATGAACTTTAGGAACTAATTTCTCGGGACTTTTTTTCTTGGTGGAGGGTGGGGGGGGTCGAGTTCCCGACAAACAATGTCGGGACAAAACGTTTGCGAGTACAGCATGGCCCGCATGCTCGTTAAAAGGCCACCTCATCAGAGTTAAGTTCCCCCTCCAGCGCGAAATGGGAACATTCACTTTTACGATTGCACACGTGGCGAGCACCTGGCGAGGTTTACTTCTTCCATTCTGCCACGATTAACGGTGAGTTACCGCTACATTGGGCTTGAGACTGGGTAGTTACAGTACAAGCTGTATGGAGGATGACCAAGGAAGGGTTAGTGGGGGAGGATGGAGCAGAGGCCGGCAAAGGATAGTGCAGGCTGTCCAGCCGCCCTTTGAATATGGCACCCGGCACTTCACGTCCTTGAGGTAATGGTGGGCGGGATTCTCTGATCCTGAGGCTAAATGGTGACGCCATCGTAAACGGCGTTGCGTTTTACGACGGCGTCAACAGGCCCCCAGGAGTAGCTATTCCGAGCCCTACAGGAGGCCAGCACGGCACTGGAGCGACCCACGCCGCTCCAGCTGCCAATACCGGCTTCAAATGGGCGCCGCGGGACTGCGCATGCACGCTGCGACCGGCGCGGATGCGCACATGCGCACCATGACTGGCGCGATTGCATGCATGCACGGTGGCTTCCGTCTCCGCGCCGGCCATGGCGCAACATGGCGTAGGGCTACAGCGGCTGGCACGGAGCAAAAGAGGCCCCCAGCCCGTGAGGCCGGCCCGCCGATCTGTAGGCCCCGATCGCGGGCCAGGCCACAGCGGAGGCCCCCCCCCGGGACCACTCCCCAACCAGGCCGCCCCCGAAAGGATGCACAGCGAGGTCTCGCCAGGTAAGACCACACGTGGACGGCGCCGCGTCGTGTTGCTGGCCTGGGGGGGGGGGGCTTCCGTGAGGGTTGGGGGGGATTGGTGGGGGGTGGCCAGGGGTTGGCAAAGGGAACAGTATTTGGCAGGTCAGTACCGAGCACGGCCGGCGCCATGATTTACGGCACGACCGCTGGAGGTCTTCGCCATGCCCATGCGCGGCCACGGACCCGGCCATTCACCAGCCGTTTACATCGTGGGAGCCGGGAGTTTTCCTTGGCACGGCTGCTAGCACCTCACCGGTCGCAGGATCGGTGAGGGTTCGGTGCCGATTTATCCGTCGTAAAACGCCGGGATGAGCGCGAAGCCTCCAAAAGAGTGAATCCAGCCCCATGACTCGATGACCGTTGCTGAATCTGTAAATGAGATTTAAGACAGAGAAGAGGAGCAAGATTGTTTTTACTCAGCGGAATTAGAGACAGTGGAATACATCTACAGGGTTGGCGACTGAAGCAGTAAGAAAGACACATTTCATTTCTATAGCGTCTTTCACAGCATCAGGAAGTCCCAAAGGACTTTGCAATGTATGAGGTACTTAAATGCTATGTTGTCAGAATGCAACAACCAAGTTGTGCACAGCAAGCTCCAACAAAAGCAATGAGCTGGCCAGATTATCATTGGCCAGAGCACCAGGAGAAATGGTGACATGCCAACTTTTACAAAAAGGTTTGAAAAGTGGTCACAGGAAAGGGGGTTACATGAACAAGGATTAGGATGGGATTAGAATGACTGCTTTTGCAAATAATAAACCCGACATAGTGTGGTTTTAATCTCTGCAGAATACCAACAAGTATTTACGATGACGCTTCATAAACACCTTTTAAAATTCTTATGGGAAGGGCTTTATTCTTGAACGCGTGCATGGCTCACTTAAAAATGTTACAATCTTAACCCAGTTAGACGTCATGGCCTTGAGGGGTGCATTGCAAATCCTACTCCCTTTCTCTTTCTATAAGTTTGTTTCAGGATGAGGCCCACGGGACATGAGATCACCTGCCAGGTACATTGCAACACATTATGCCAAGATTCTTCACCCACCCCAAGCACCAACACATGACACAACGAGTTTGAGGAAGGGACCAAAAGTGAAAAGGAGGCGGAGGACAAGGAAGAGGGAGGTCCTGGTTTTGATGCGAGCCTGCATCCTTTGCATGGGCTGCAGGACAGTACACTGACAGGCCACTCTTCAAATGGTCTTTAAGGCAAGAGCGAAGGTTTTTGCAGCATGAACCTGCCGGGAGCAGCTTGTAGCAATAGATGGTGTAAACTGTGTACCACGCTATCCTGTATTTATACGACAACTTTACAATAGCCAAATGTTCCCAGACCGTTCACAGGAGCACTGTCAATCAAAATTTGACATTGGGCACCATTTTTAAGGTCCTGTCATGAAAGGAGCGGGACTGGAAAACGTGGCGAGCTGTTCAACGGTTCATTGACTTTGGCGCAATTGGAAAATCCCACCGGTGGGTGAGACCGTAAAATTCTGCCCATTGAGTCGCTAACGGAGATATTAGGGGCAGGTGACCAAACACTTGGAGTGATTAAAAGAAACAATATTCTCTGATGACTGCTCTGGGATTTTGACAATTACAGCAGTCTGCTAGATTTGACAAACTGGGCGAGATCACTTGAAAAGCACAACAATGGTAACTTCTACCACGTGAAGCTCCCTGGTGGTGATCTAGCTGCAGTGGCCACAGCAGCACAGAAGGTAAAGGGTTGAACATGGCAACACCTCCTCATGTTTTAGTCAGGTGCCTCCAAGGATAAGGATGCTCCAAATCAGTCAAACCCTCCGAGCCACCATATTGTCCCATGTCGCGCTCAATGTCACCATCACAGAATCCTCCATCCAGAGGTTTACGGTTATAATCACCCCACCAAGGTTGCACCATTCAACCCCAACAAAGGGGCAGCACGGTAGCATTGTGGATAGCACAATTGCTTCACAGCTCCAGGGTCCCAGGTTCGATTCCGGCTTGGGTCACTGTCTGTGCGGAGTCTGCACATCCTCCCCGTGTGTGCGTGGGTTTCCTCCGGGTGCTCCGGTTTCCTCCCACAGTCCAAAGATGTGCAGGTTAGGTGGATTGGCCATGCTAAATTGCCCTTAGTGTCCAAAATTGCCCTTAGTGTTGGGTGGGGTTACTGGGTTATGGGGATAGGGTGGAGGTGTGGACCTTGGGTAGGGTGCTCTTTCCAAGAGCCGGTGCAGACTCGATGGGCCGAATGGCCTCCTTCTGCACTGTAAATTCTATGATATATAGTCTATGATAACTCCCTCTTACACAGGGAGCACATTGACACATGATAAATATCAAGTTACAATATAGGCTGAGGGGCATAAACACGTAATATAATCACAAAATAAACATTGATTTTCCTTGTTTGTATGAGCTGTGTATATAAGACCATAACACATAGGAGCAGATTAAGGCCATTCAGCCCATTGAGTCTGCTCCGCCATTCAATTATGGCTGATTATCCCCATTCCTCATCCCCATTCTTCTGCCTTCTCCCCATAACCACTGATCCCCTTATTAATCAAGAACACTAGATTTGTGCTTGAGGTGCTGTTACCTACAAGACTACAGACCAAGAGCTGGAAGGTGGAATTAGGCAGAATAGTTCTTTCTTAGAACTTAAGAAGATAAGAACTAGGAGAAGGAGTAGGCGATTTAACCTCTCGAGCCTGCTCCACCGTTCAATACGATCATGACTGATCTCACCATGGCATCATCTCCACCATCCTGCCTGTTCTCCAGAACAATGTGGGGTGAGAGTGTGAATCATACTCCTACTATGCAGAAGGAGGCCATTCGGCCTTTTGAGTCTGCACCGACGCTCCAAAACAGCACTCTACCTTGGCCTACTTCCCCGCCCTATCCCCGCAACCCCGTGCATGGATCATGGGCAATCCACCTAACCTGCATATCCTTGGACTATGGGAAGGATCCACGGCACCCGGAGGAAACCCACGCAGACACGGGGAGAACGTGCAAAGTCCACACAGACGGTCACCGAATTTAATCCGGTTCCCTGGCGCTGGGAGGCAGCAGTGCTAACCACTGTGCCACCATGCCGCCCCTATCTTTTGGGGAATACACAGCAGTTCAGCTTGATTAAGAGAAACCTAATGGAGCAATAAACCATGGGACTTTCGAAGAAGAGTCACATTGGATTGGATTTGTTTATTGTCACGTGTACCGAGGTGCAGTAAAAAGTATTTTTCTGCGAGCAGCTCAGCAGATCATTAAGTTAATGGGAAGAAAAGGGAATAAAAGAAAATACATAATAGGGAAACATAAGGTATACAATGTAACTACATAAGCACCGGTATCGGATGAAGCATACAGGGTGTAGTGTTAATGAGGTCAGTCCAGAAGAGGGTCATTTAGGAGTCTGGTGACAGTGGGGAAGAAGCTGTTTTTGAGTCTGTTTGTGCGTGTTCTCAGACTTCTGTATCTCCTGCCCGATGGAAGAAGTTGGAAGAGTGAGTAAGCCAGGTGGGAGGGGTCTTTGATTATGCTGCCCGCTTTCCCCAGGCAGCGGGAGGTGTAGATGGAGTCAATGGATGGGAGGCAGGTTCGTGTGATGGATTGGGCAGTGTTCAAGTTTCTTGCGGTCCTGGGCCGAGCAGTTGCCATAGCAGGCTGTGATGCAGCCCGATAGGATGCTTTCTATGGTGCATCTGTATTGGACTGAAAATGCTAAACGTGTTCCTGACTCCATAGATGCTGCCAGACCTGCTGGGTTTTCCCAGCATTTTCTGTTCGGATTTGAAACTTGGGACTTGTTTGGATGGACAAAATTGGCCAGTGGCAAGAGCTAACCATTACTGGAAGTAAGTTCTGATCACGGAGTTCCTCACCAATCCTCCTGTTGGTGCATAGTCTTATGGTTGCCACTCCTTTCTCTTGGGTGACATGGTTCTGTGGCATACTATAAGTAGTTGAACTGACCTTGAACAGATAGTTGTAGAGACCTTTCCAATGCTCACTGCCCAGACAGGAACTGAGATAGCGTTTTGAGTCCCATGCGTTATTGCCATTATTATTAGAGTACACTCCAGAGTTATACAAAGGTGGATGTAGGCCTTAGGGTAAGAGGAATACCCTACTTTCTTCTCACGGTGATTTTCTACTTTCATTTAAATACATTGAAAATACTATAAAGCAACATAAGATGTCCTCTGGTCGATATGTATCAGCAACATTTAAGGAAGATTTCCCATGTTCCTCATAAGATCTTGAGAATATAAGAAATAGAAGCAGTAGGGCATTCGACTCCTCGAGCCTACTAACCCATTCAATAAGACCATGGCTGATCTTATTTTGGCCTTTACTCCACTTCTCTGCCTGTCCCCATAACCCTTGAACCCCTTGTAGGTTTAAAATCTGGCAAACTCAGCCTGGAATGAACTCAACGAGCCAACCTCCTCTCTGTGGAAGAGAATTCGAAAGACTAACATCTTGAGAGAAGAAATTCCTCCTCATCTCTGCCCCCTAGCCCTAGGTTCCTCCACAGGAGGGGAAAGATCTACTCAGCAACCACCCTGTCAAACCCCTTGAAATCTTATCTGATTCAATAAGATCACCCCTTATTCTTCGAAACTCTCATGAGTATAGACTCAACTTGCTCAACCTTTTCTCAAAAGACAACCCCTTCATCCCAAGAATTAGTCTAATGAACCCTCTGAACTGCTTCCAATGCAAGTATTTCCCTCAAAGGGCGCCAACACTGTACGCAGTACACTAGATGTGGTCTCAACAATGCCCTATACAGCTGCAGCAAGATTTCCATGCACATTCCCCTTGTAAGAAAGGTCAACATTCAATTTGCCTTATTTTTTATTTCCAATAAAATTATTATATGTCTTCACTAGAAGTATTGATTATAAGAAATGCTGTCACAGCGTTGGAATGTAATTTGTGCACAATTACCAGAGGTTAGTGTGGTAATGTGCCCCTTTAAGGGGGAGGGGGTGTCCTGGAGGGTTGTGTGATCCGATCGGCCAATTGGGCCGGAGTGTGCGAATCCTGGCATTGATCGTGGGTTTCCCAGTTAGTTAGGAGTTTGGAGTCTTGGAACATGGTGGCCTTTTATCTCACTCTCTGTATATAGTTCCTCGTTTAATAAACCATTATGCATTAATCAACTTTGTGGTCGCCTGTCTGACATGCTACATTGGCGACGAGGATCAACCGGAGTGCCTTCGTACTGCTGCAGAGATTGGGAGAGCAGGCCTCGTGTGAAATTCTTTCCTTTGAAGAAAACTCATTGAGCAGTCGGAGTGACAAAATGCCCCTTTTGGCAAACCTAATATGGAACAATGGGTACTATTTGTCAAACGCCTCCGCTATTTCTTTTTAAGGCTAATTAAAGGGAAGAAAAGCAGTGGGTAATCCTATTAACGGTCTGTGGAGCTCTCACACATAACCTGATTAGGAGCCTGACTTCCCCAGATGCCCCCGACTCCAGAATCTTCAAAGAGCTTGTGGAGTGAGTCAAGGGGCATTATTAACCAAAGCTCTTGATAATAATTCAATGATACAAGTTCAATTTGACAACAAGTGTACCAAGGGAGATGTTGAAGCATTCGCGGAGTGCCTAAAACAAACGGCTAAACAACGTGTGTTCGGGTCTGCACTTAATGACAGGTTGAGCGATAGGCTGGTGTGTGGTGTTTTTTAAAATAAATTTAGAGTACCCAATTCATTGGTCTGTGGTGTTGTAAATGAAACTGATACACAAACAATTGTCAGCAGAGGCCACGATTACATTAAAGAAGGCATTAGAGGTTGGTCAGGCTATGGAAAGTGTCGAAAGGGAAGTGCAGAGCGTGCAAGCAGGCGAAGCCCACCAGATTTGGCAGGAAGCTACTGGCAGTTGTGGCGCCAAAGACGAAGGCACAGAGAGTAATGAGCAAAGAGGCTCAGCGCAAAAGAGAGCGCAGAGGTATCGGGAATTTGGTCTGCAGACTAGGAGCAATGAAGAATGCTACTGGTATGGGGGAGATCATTCCCAGAGGAGATGTAAATTCAGAACAGCTACATATTACGGCTGCAATAGGAGGGAGAAGCTTGGGAGGAAATGCAAGACCAGGTGGAGCCCAGAGGTGGTCACCAAAAAAACCTCAAGACTCCAGTACACAGTGTGAGGAATAAAGAATCTGAAGTACATAGCTTAAACAACATGAAGGTGGGCATGACACGCTCAATTAGGGTTAATGGTCAGCCACTTAGAATGGAGCTGGGCATGGGGGCCTCCGCAACATTTGCAGGTGAACAACTGTATCGATGTTTGCAAAATGGGGTCCAGCCCCTGAGGATAAAAAGCCAGGATGTGCAGGTTAGGTTACGGGGATAGGAAGGGTGGGATTGGGAGTTGGCCTAAGTCGAGGGTTGGTGCAGACTCGATGGGCCGAATGGCCTCCTTCTGCACTGTAGTGACTATTATTTACCCTGAGAACGTGACCCCTTGTGCTCGAACCTCCATCGAGGGGAATCATTATCCCAACAGCTTTTAATTATCCCTCATGTATTAAAGTAAATTCCTCCATGTCGCCTCCCCCTTGTCGCCTGAAGTTACCATTCCAGGCATTTCTGACACAAATAACCGCACTTGCTTGAGGTGAGAGGCAGAAACGGACAATTCACTGAAACGAGAGAGCGTTTGATGAAAAAAGTTTTTACAAAACACTTACCGAGAAGGATAATGATACACAGCAGAATGGCAATAAGGGCACCAGTGCTGAGGCCAGGAGGGAGGATTATTGCTTCAGTGTTGCAGGACTGCATTGTGCCATCACTGTCACAGGCGCACACTCTAATTAGCATGCTATTAGTGCTGCTCTGTATAGGGTACTCCTTGTCAGAAATGAGAATGGGCAGAAGATAAGTGTTCATCTCTTGACGACTAAATCCACCTCTCCTGGTCAGAATTCCTGCTGTGTTATCTGAAAATAACGTGAAAGAGTCAAACCGTTATTCTGTGTGGTTCCCCATCAATCCTTTGACAAAACTGCAAAACCAAGAGGATACAAGACGAACAACCTGGTTTTTTTCTTGTATCTTATTGTTTGATTGTTGCCTGGTTTTTATGCTTTAGAAATCTACTGGTTTCTCCCCTTCCACTCTTCATCCATCCCTTTCAAACTCCCCCCCAACCCCACCCCCTCCCCCAGCAACAAATGATCTAAGGTGGGGCCACTGCTTTACAAAGCACAGAACCCACTTTCTAGGGTTATACTTTCTAGGATTCTTTCTTTGCCAAAACATGAACCGAGCTGGTTTAGCACAAGGCTAAATCGCTGGCTTTAAAAGCAGACCAAGGTAGGCCAGCAGCAAGGTTCAATTCCCGTAACGGCCTCCCCGAACAGGTGCTGGAATGTGGCGACTAGGGGCTTTTCACAGTAACTTAATTTGAAGCCAACATGTGACAATAAGCGATTTTCATTTCATTTCATTTTCATTACAAAACTGTAACTGCGCCAAAACGTGATCGCCGTCCTCCGTTCCAGAAAGACAGAAAGGGCAGAGTCATCGGAGGAGAGCATCTAAGGATGAACAATCTGTGCAATGGATACGGTCATGTGGGTGTCATACTGATCAGGTCAGGCAAACAGATCCAGCTCAAGTATGATCCCATGGAGTGAGATGGTTGGGTCGTGTATGTTTCTGAATGGGCGGATGGGGTATTGTATGTACCTCGATAATGAGATATTCAGGTTGGTTTATGCCCCTGTACATTGAGATGGGCAGGTTGTTTATGCCCCTGTACAGTGAGATGGGCAGGTTGTTTATGTCCATGTACAGTGAGATGGGCAGGTTGTTAATGCCCCTGTACAGAGAGATGGGCAGGTTGTTTATGCCCCTGGACAGCGAGATGGGCAGGTTGTTTATGCCCCTGTACAGAGAGCTGGGCAGGTTGTTAATCCTGTACAGTGAGATGGGCAGGTTGTTTATGCCCCTGTACAGTGAGATGGGCAGGTTGTTTATGCCCCTGGACAGCGAGATGGGCAGGTTGTTTATGCCCCTGGACAGCGAGATGGGCAGGTTGTTTATGCCCCTGTACAGTGAGATGGGCAGGTTGTTTATGCCCCTGGACAGCGAGATGGGCAGGTAGTTTATGCCCCTGTGCCCCTCTACAGTGAGATGGGCAGGTTGTTTATGCCCCAGTGCCCCTGTACAGTGATATGGTCAGGTTGTTTATGCCCCTGTGCCCCTGTACAGTGAGATGGACAGGTTGTTTATGCCCCTGTGCCCCTGTACAGTGAGATGGACAGGTTGTTTATGCCCCTGTACAGTGAGATGGGCAGGTTGTTTATGCCCCTGTACAGCGAGATGGGCAGGTTGTTTATGCCACTGTACAGTGAGATGGGCAGGTTGTTTATGCCCCAGTACAGTGAGATGGGCAGGTTGTTTATGCCCCTGGACAGCGAGATGGGCAGGTTGTTTATGCCCCTGTACAGTGAGATGGGCAGGTTGTTTATGCCCCTGTACAGTGAGATGGGCAGGTTGTTTATGCCCCTGGACAGCGAGATGGGCAGGTTGTTTATGCCCCTGGACAGCGAGATGGGCAGGTTGTTTATGCCCCTGTACAGTGAGATGGGCAGGTTGTTTATGCCCCTGGACAGCGAGATGGGCAGGTAGTTTATGCCCCTGTGCCCCTCTACAGTGAGATGGGCAGGTTGTTTATGCCCCAGTGCCCCTGTACAGTGAGATGGTCAGGTTGTTTATGCCCCTGTGCCCCTGTACAGTGAGATGGACAGGTTGTTTATGCCCCTGTGCCCCTGTACAGTGAGATGGACAGGTTGTTTATGCCCCTGTACAGTGAGATGGGCAGGTTGTTTATGCCCCTGTACAGTGAGATGGGCAGGTTGTTTATGCCCCTGTACAGTGAGATGGGCAGGTTGTTTATGTCCCTGTACAGTGAGATGGTCAGGTTGTTTATGCCCCTGTGCCCCTGTACAGTGAGATGGTCAGGTTGTTTATGCCCCTGTGCCCCTGTACAGTGAGATGGGCAGGTTGTTTATGCCCCTGTACAGTGAGATGGGCAGGTTGTTTATGCCCCTGTACAGTGAGTTGGTCAGGTTGTTTATGCCCCTGTACAGTGAGATGGACAGGTTGTTTATGCCCCTGTACAGTGAGATGGGCAGGTTGTTTATGCCCCTGTACAGTGAGATGGGCAGGTTGTTTATACCCCTGTACAGTGAGATGGGCAGGTTGTTTATGCCCCTGTACAGTGAGATGGGCAGGTTGTTTATGCCCCTGTACATTGAGATGGGCAGGTTGTTTATGCCTCTGTACAGTGAGTTGGTCAGGTTGTTTATGCCCCTGTACAGTGAGATGGACAGGTTGTTTATGCCCCTGTACAGTGAGATGGGCAGGTTGTTTATGCCCCTGTACAGTGAGATGGGCAGGTTGTTTATGCCCCTGTACAGTGAGATGGGCAGGTTGTTTATGCCCCTGTACAGTGAGATGGGCAGGTTGTTTATGTCCCTGTACAGTGAGATGGGCAGGTTGTTTATGCCCCTGTACAGTGAGATGGGCAGGTTGTTTATGCCCCTGTACAGTGAGATGGGCAGGTTGTTTATGCCCCTGTACAGTGAGATGGGCAGGTTGTTTATGCCCCTGTACAGTGAGATGGGCAGGTTGTTTATGCCTCTGTACAGTGAGATGGGCAGGTTGTTTATGCCCCTGTACAGTGAGATGGGCAGGTTGTTTATGCCCCTGTGCCCCTGTACAGTGAGATGGACAGGTTGTTTATGCCCCTGGACAGCGAGATGGGCAGGTTGTTTATGCCCCTGGACAGTGAGATGGACAGGTTGTTTATGCCCCTGTACAGTGAGATGGGCAGGTTGTTTATGCCCCTGTACAGTGAGATGGGCAGGTTGTTTATGTCCCTGTACAGTGAGATGGGCAGGTTGTTTATGCCCCTGTACAGTGAGATGGGCAGGTTGTTTATGTCCCTGTACAGTGAGATGGACAGGTTGTTTATGTCCCTGTACAGTGAGAGGGGCAGGTTGTTTATGCCCCTGTACAGTGAGCTGGGCAGGTTGTTTATGCCTCTGTACAGTGAGATGGGCAGGTTGTTTATGCCCCTGTACAGTGAGATGGCCAGGTTGTTTATACCCCTGTACAGTGAGAGGGGCAGGTTGTTTATGCCCCTGTACAGTGAGATGGGCAGGTTGTTTATGCCCCTGTACAGTGAGATGGGCAGGTTGTTTATGCCCCTGTACAGTGAGATGGGCAGGTTGTTTATGCCCCTGTACAGTGAGATGGGCAGGTTGTTTATGCCCCTGTACAGTGAGATGGGCAGGTTGTTTATGCCCCTGTACAGTGAAATGGGCAGGTTGTTTATGCCCCTGTACAGTGAGATGGGCAGGTTGTTTATGCCCCTGTACAGTGAGTTGGGCAGGTTGTTTATGCCCCTGTACAGTGAGTTGGGCAGGTTGTTTATGCCCCTGTACAGTGAGATGGGCAGGTTGTTTATGCCCCTGTACAGTGAGATGGGCAGGTTGTTTATGCCCCTGTACAGTGAAATGGGCAGGTTGTTTATGCCCCTGTACAGTGAGATGGGCAGGTTGTTTATGCCCCTGTACAGTGAGATGGGCAGGTTGTTTATGTCCCTGTACAGTGAGATGGTCAGGTTGTTTATGTCCCTGTACAGTGAGATGGACAGGTTGTTTATGCCCCTGTACAGTGAGAGGGGCAGGTTGTTTATGTCCCTGTACAGTGAGATGGGCAGGTTGTTTATGCCCCTGTGCCCCTGTACAGTGAGCTGGGCAGGTTGTTTATGTCCCTGTACAGTGAGATGGACAGGTTGTTTATGTCCCTGTACAGTGAGATGGGCAGGTTGTTTATGCCCCTGTACAGTGAGATGGACAGGTTGTTTATGCCCCTGTACAGTGAGATGGGCAGGTTGTTTATGCCCCTGTACAGTGAGATGGGCAGGTTGTTTATGCCCCTGTACAGTGAGATGGGCAGGTTGTTTATGCCCCTGTACAGTGAGATGGGCAGGTTGTTTATGCCCCTGTACAGTGAGATGGGCAGGTTGTTTATGCCCCTGTACAGAGAGATGGGCAGGTTGTTTATGTCCCTGTACAGTGAGATGGGCAGGTTGTTTATGCCCCTGTACAGTGAGATGGACAGGTTGTTTATGCCCCTGTACAGTGAGATGGGCAGGTTGTTTATGCCCCTGTACAGTGAGATGGACAGGTTGTTTATGCCCCTGTACAGTGAGATGGGCAGGTTGTTTATGCCCCTGTACAGTGAGATGGACAGGTTGTTTATGCCACTGTACAGTGAGAGGGGCAGGTTGTTTATGTCCCTGTACAGTGAGATGGGCAGGTTGTTTATGCCCCTGGACAGTGAGATGGGCAGGTTGTTTATGTCCCTGTACAGTGAGATGGGCAGGTTGTTTATGCCCCTGTACAGTGAGATGGGCAGGTTGTTTATGCCCCTGTACAGTGAGATGGACAGGTTGTTTATGCCCCTGTACAGTGAGATGGGCAGGTTGTTTATGCCCCTGGACAGTGAGATGGGCAGCTTGTTTATGCCCCTGGACAGTGAGCTGGGCAGGTTGTTTATGCGCCTGTACAGTGAGAGGGGCAGGTTGTTTATGCCCCTGTACAGTGAGATGGGCAGGTTGTTTATGCCCCTGTACAGTGAGATGGGCAGGTTGTTTATGCCCCTGTACAGTGAGATGGACAGGTTGTTTATGCCCCTGTACAGTGAGATGGGCAGGTTGTTTATGCCCCTGGACAGTGAGATGGACAGGTTGTTTATGTCCCTGTACAGTGAGATGGGCAGGTTGTTTATGCCCCTGTACAGTGAGATGGGCAGGTTGTTTATGTCCCTGTACAGTGAGATGGGCAGGTTGTTTATGCCCCTGTACAGTGAGCTGGGCAGGTTGTTTATGCCCCTGTACAGTGAGCTGGGCAGGTTGTTTATGCCCCTGTACAGTGAGATGGGCAGGTTGTTTATGCCCCTGTACAGTGAGATGGGCAGGTTGTTTATGCCCCTGTACAGTGAGATGGGCAGGTTGTTTATGTCCCTGTACAGTGAGCTGGGCAGGTTGTTTATGCCCCTGTACAGTGAGCTGGGCAGGTTGTTTATGCCCCTGTACAGTGAGATGGGCAGGTTGTTTATGTCCCTGTACAGTGAGCTGGGCAGGTTGTTTATGCCCCTGTACAGTGAGATGGGCAGGTTGTTTATGCCCCTGTACAGTGAGCTGGGCAGGTTGTTTATGCCCCTGTACAGTGAGATGGGCAGGTTGTTTATGTCCCTGTACAGTGAGATGGGCAGGTTGTTTATGTCCCTGTACAGTGAGCTGGGCAGGTTGTTTATGCCCCTGTACAGTGAGATGGGCAGGTTGTTTATGTCCCTGTACAGTGAGATGGGCAGGTTGTTTATGTCCCTGTACAGTGAGATGGGCAGGTTGTTTATGCCCCTGTACAGTGAGCTGGGCAGGTTGTTTATGCCCCTGTACAGTGAGCTGGGCAGGTTGTTTATGCCCCTGTACAGTGAGATGGGCAGGTTGTTTATGCCCCTGTACAGTGAGATGGGCAGGTTGTTTATGCCCCTGTACAGTGAGATGGGCAGGTTGTTTATGCCCCTGGACAGTGAGCTGGGCAGGTTGTTTATGCGCCTGTACAGTGAGAGGGGCAGGTTGTTTATGCCCCTGTACAGTGAGATGGGCAGGTTGTTTATGCCCCTGTACAGTGAGATGGGCAGGTTGTTTATGCCCCTGTACAGTGAGATGGACAGGTTGTTTATGCCCCTGTACAGTGAGATGGGCAGGTTGTTTATGCCCCTGGACAGTGAGATGGACAGGTTGTTTATGTCCCTGTACAGTGAGATGGGCAGGTTGTTTATGCCCCTGTACAGTGAGATGGGCAGGTTGTTTATGTCCCTGTACAGTGAGATGGGCAGGTTGTTTATGCCCCTGTACAGTGAGCTGGGCAGGTTGTTTATGCCCCTGTACAGTGAGCTGGGCAGGTTGTTTATGCCCCTGTACAGTGAGATGGGCAGGTTGTTTATGCCCCTGTACAGTGAGATGGGCAGGTTGTTTATGCCCCTGTACAGTGAGATGGGCAGGTTGTTTATGTCCCTGTACAGTGAGCTGGGCAGGTTGTTTATGCCCCTGTACAGTGAGCTGGGCAGGTTGTTTATGCCCCTGTACAGTGAGATGGGCAGGTTGTTTATGTCCCTGTACAGTGAGCTGGGCAGGTTGTTTATGCCCCTGTACAGTGAGATGGGCAGGTTGTTTATGCCCCTGTACAGTGAGCTGGGCAGGTTGTTTATGCCCCTGTACAGTGAGATGGGCAGGTTGTTTATGTCCCTGTACAGTGAGATGGGCAGGTTGTTTATGTCCCTGTACAGTGAGCTGGGCAGGTTGTTTATGCCCCTGTACAGTGAGATGGGCAGGTTGTTTATGTCCCTGTACAGTGAGATGGGCAGGTTGTTTATGTCCCTGTACAGTGAGCTGGGCAGGTTGTTTATGCCCCTGTACAGTGAGATGGGCAGGTTGTTTATGTCCCTGTACAGTGAGATGGGCAGGTTGTTTATGCCCCTGTACAGTGAGATGGGCAGGTTGTTTATGCCCCTGTACAGTGAGATGGGCAGGTTGTTTATGCCCCTGTACAGTGAGATGGGCAGGTTGTTTATGCCCCTGTACAGTGAGCTGGGCAGGTTGTTTATGTCCCTGTACAGTGAGCTGGGCAGGTTGTTTATGCCCCTGTACAGTGAGCTGGGCAGGTTGTTTATGCCCCTGTACAGTGAGCTGGGCAGGTTGTTTATGCCCCTGTACATTGAGATGGGCAGGTTGTTTATGCCCCTGTACAGTGAGATGGGCAGGTTGTTTATGCCCCTGTACAGTGAGAGGGGCAGGTTGTTTATGTCCCTGTACAGTGAGATGGACAGGTTGTTTATGCCCCTGTACAGTGAGATGGGCAGGTTGTTTATACCCCTGTACAGTGAGATGGGCAGGTTGTTTATGCCCCTGGACAGCGAGATGGGCAGGTTGTTTATGCCCCTGTACAGTGAGCTGGGCAGGTTGTTTATGCCCCTGTACAGTGAGATGGGCAGGTTGTTTATGCCCCTGTACAGTGAGAGGGGCAGGTTGTTTATGCGCCTGTACATTGAGATGGGCAGGTTGTTTATGTCCCTGTACAGTGAGATGGGCAGGTTGTTTATGCCCCTGTACAGTGAGATGGGCAGGTTGTTTCTGCCCCTGTACAGTGAGATGGGCAGGTTGTTTATGCCCCTGTACAGTGAGATGGGCAGGTTGTTTATGCCCCTGTACAGTGAGATGGGCAGGTTGTTTATGCCCCTGTACAGTGAGATGGCCAGGTTGTTTATGCCCCTGTACAGTGAGATGGCCAGCTTGTTTATACCCCTGTACAGTGAGAGGGGCAGGTTGTTTATGCCTCTGTACAGTGAGATGGCCAGGTTGTTTATACCCCTGTACAGTGAGAGGGGCAGGTTGTTTATGCCCCTGTACAGTGAGATGGTCAGGTTGTTTATGCCCCTGTACAGTGAGATGGGCAGGTTGTTTATGCCCCTGTACAGTGAGCTGGGCAGGTTGTTTATGCCCCTGTACAGTGAGATGGGCAGGTTGTTTATGTCCCTGTACAGTGAGATGGGCAGGTTGTTTATGCGCCTGTACAGTGAGATGGGCAGGTTGTTTATGCCCCTGTACAGTGAGATGGGCAGGTTGTTTATGCCCCTGTACAGTGAGATGGGCAGGTTGTTTATGCCCCTGTACAGTGAGATGGGCAGGTTGTTTATGCCCCTGTACAGTGAGATGGGCAGGTTGTTTATGCCCCTGTACAGTGAGATGGGCAGGTTGTTTATGCCCCTGGACAGTGAGAGGGGCAGGTTGTGTATGTTTCCGCAAGGACCGAGCGGGTGGTCTACGTTCCTACACAGTGAGGTGGACGCAGTGGAATAATTATCTGGAGAGTGAGTTTGCACATTCTGGGCTGTGAACCTGAGAGAGTGACCTGAGAGAGGACCAGCCACTGGAGGTTCCCCTGATATTACACTGTAGAATCATAGACTCATAGAATTTACAGTGCAGAAGTAGGCCATTCGGCCCATCGAGTCTGCACCGGCCCTTACAAAGAGAACCCTACTCAAGCCCACGTCTCTATCCTATCCCCGTAACCCAGTAACCCCCACTTAACCATTATTTTGGACACTGTGGGCAATTTTATCATGGCCAATCCCCCTAACCTGCACATCTTTGGACTGTGGGAGGAAACCGGAGCACCCGGAGGAAACCCACGCACACACGGGGAGAACGTGCAGACGCCGCACAGACAGTAACCCCAAGCCGTGAATCGAACCTGGGGCCCTGGATCTGTGAAGCAACTGTGCTAACCACTATGCTGCCGGGCTGCCCATGTATCGTTCAACAGAACCAAAGGAGAAACTATATCAACGTCTGTTTCTCTGGGGTCTCCGGCGCTGGGAGGATGGAAAAATCTGCATGGAATTTCCAGGCTGCAATGAACTCTTCCACTCTTATTAGGATGGTCTTGCGTACATGTTTTACCATAATCGCTCTGGAAATATGGAGATATCACGTCCTTAAGTAATTCAACAGTACATAAAACTACATGGACTGACTAATACATGAATGTATGTTATACCCTGAGATTACATTGCTGGTATTAACTCCACTCCAGTTATTGGCTTATAATAGACACAATGCTGAGAAATAATATGGATCCTTGCCATTTCATTCCTCTGCAGAATATCGCTGAAACACGCTTGCTTTTCCCAATTTATTTCCCAAATCCGCTCCTTGGCACACAATTTACAGCTTGCAGTTTGGATGTGCCATCTGAGTCAAATTTATATTTTCTAAAAGGCTGAACTGAGGTGCCCAGTGGTGAGAGTTCACATTGGACCAGCTGTTACTTTTTATGTGAAAGCTGACATTAGGCGGGTCTAGGGAATTAATAAAGCCCACAATTGGAAGATTTCTAAAAGGCCAAAATTAATTATGCCAAGACCAAGAATAAACTCTGCTTCATTTCCATATGAATTATACATTTTATAATACATATCCAGGGTAATAAATAATGCAATATTTCACTGCAAGGTATAAACTTGTTATATCTTCTTACAAGTCACATGATTGATGAACCTACTTTTTTTTAATGACACAGCGTTGTAAATTAAACCCACTGACATCATCCGAAAAGCCAAGGATATTTCATATACAATTCATTGGTATACTGAGTAAAATAAAATGCAGATTACTATGTATTGTAAAAAGTAATGTAATGTCATGCAATATAATAATGAGAATCTTTATTAGTGTCACAAGCAGGCTTACATTAACACCGCAATAACGTTGCTGTGAAAATCCCCCAGTTGCCACACTCCAGCGCCTGTTCGGGTACACAGAGGGAGAATTCAGAATGTCCAATTCATCTAACAGCACGTCTTTCAGGACGTGCAAGAGGAAACCGGAGCACCCGGAGGAAATTCACGCAGATACAGGGAGAACGTGCAGACTCCGCACAGACAGTGACCCAAGCCTGGAATTGAACCTGAGACCGTGGCGCTGTGAAGCAACAGTGCTAACTACTGTGCTACCATGCCGTATCAAAGTAGGAGGGAGCTAAAGGCAATTACAGAATCTGGAGGTGACGAATGTGATATAAAATAGTTACTTTAGAGATATTAGTTACTGTAATGTAGAGATAGGCCAGTCTCATTCTGGTGAGTTCACAGACAAAGGATTTCAGACCGCATGGCAAAGTGTGTCCACCAAAGGAGGAGAAAAGGATGCTGGGTAATAGGGGCCAGAGGAAGGGATTGGAAGTGAGCCAATCAGAATATATCAACAGGTCAGGAGGGGTATAGGATGACCTATGGGAATCGTGTATGTGAAACGTGATGCCATTTGAATTGATTTGCAGAGATCCCTTTGTCTCTTTGTTCATTCGCTTTCCGGGGTGTAGGAGACTGGATGTGTCTTATGCCTCTGTGAAATGAATCAAGCTTGCAAGCCAAATAAAATAACTAATGCTGTACCTGCAAATCCATCTCGACTTTTATTGAGGCCAGACTGCCGGTAAAGAAATTTGATTTGTCAGAGGATTTAAAACTTTGCTAATTTGTTGATGAAATCAATCAACATCTCCCGCAGTCACATTTATGCGTTGTAACCTCCTCCCATCTACTTGTCATTCTAGACCTATTTGCTTTGTGTCATTGTTAACTTTATTGCAAAATAACTGACTAATTCACCAACCCGAAACTACAAGACCATCTCTCACTGCTGCTGCTCCACACGACTGAATGTGATTAAATGAATGAGTTTTCACAGTCTTTCAATGGATCTTTGCACAATCTTAACATTAGTTTAAAAATCAGCGTTGATAAGAATAATTTACACTTGTTATCAGTTTGATTTCAGCTTGAGCAGATAAGGCGTGTAGATAAAAAAGACTCAAAATTTCAAGTAAAGTGAATCTGTCCACACAAAAGCACATATTTTCATTCATCTGCTTCATGCAAGGCGTGAGGTTTCTGTGTTATATCACAGATTGCTGGCTGGTGACTGGGTTATAAACACTTCCTCTTCTCTCAAACGGACAGGTTTACTACCTTCAGGTTCTTGGGGAAAGAAGTTCGGACAGGAATTCTGTTAGAGCTTCACTGATGAGTGAGGCACAATCAATTTGGCTGGAGACGAAGTTGAATCCAAACTGAGGCTTTATCAGTATCAGATGTGTGGCCTCCCACAGCAGCTGGCGAAATGGCTGCGAGCTGGAGGCCACGCATATTTATAACCCGCCTCCTGGGCGGAGCTAGCATGCAGGGGCCACAGGTGAACCTGTAGTGCAGATTCTACTATACAACCTCTAATATCAGAACACAGTGGTTTACCACATTCACCCCCTGTTAAAACTGAGTCCGGCGGGGTTGGTAACTATATACAATTAGAAATTTTAATATTTACAGAGCAGTAAAAAAAATGTCTCTGGTCATCTGGCGGGCCGGTCAGAGGTTCAGCCGGTCCGGTGCCTTGATGGTTCTTTGAGGTCAACGAAGCGGAGCCGGCGATGTTGGCGCTGTCGTGGTCGAAGTAAACTCCGTGAGTGTGCCAAAATCCTCTTCATCAACGGGGGTGGGCAGGGATAGGACGGACGGTCCTAGGGGGGGTGATGGGGGCGGCAGGGGAGGGGAGAGTGGCGCCGGGGGCGACGGGTGTGGTGTGGGGGTGGAACCTGCTGGTGCCAGGTCCCTGAGGTAGACGGTATCCTGGTGGCCGTCGGGGAACGCCACGTAGGCGTACTGTGGGTTTGCATGGAGCAGGTGCACCCTCTCCACCAACGGATCCGCCTTGTGGAGCCACACATGTTTACGGAGAAGCACGGTTCCCAGAAATGTGAGCCAAGTTGGGAGCGATACCCTGGATGTGGACTTCCTGGGGAAGGCAAAAAGACGTTCATGCGGTGTACTGTTAGTGGCAGTGCAGAGTAATGAGTGAATGGAATGTAGTGCATCAGAGAGGACCTCTTGCCAGCGGGAGGCCGGGAGATTCCTTGCCAGCTGGACGGCCCTCCATACCGTCCCATGCTCCCTTTCTACCTGTCCGTTTCCCCGGGGGTTGTAGCTCGTCGTTCTGCTGGAGGCGATACCCCTGCTGAGCAGGAACTGACGTAGGTCATCACTCATGAATGAGGATCCCCTGTCACTGTGGATGTAGGCGGGGAAGCCGAACAGAGTGAAGATAGAATTAAGGGCTTTAATGACGGTGGCAGACGTCATGTCGGGGCATGGGATGGCGAAGGGAAACCGGGAGTATTCATCGATCACACTGAGGAAATACGTGTGTCGGTCGGAGGAGGGGAGGGGGCCTTTGAAATCCACGCTGAGGCGTTCAAAGGGGCGGGAGGCCTTCACCAGGTGCGTGCGGTCCGTCCGGTAGAAGTGCGGTTTGCACTCTGCACAGACCTGGCAGTCCTTGGTGATTGTCCTTACTTCCGCGATGGAGTAGGGCAAATTTTGTGCCTTAATGAAATGGTACAATCGAGTGACCCCCTGGGTGACAAAGGCTGTCGTGCAGGGTCCGGAGTCAGTCTACCTGTGCGCTGGCACATATACCTCGGGATAGGGCGTCTGGGGGTTCGTTGAGCTTACCGGGGCGATACTTAATCTCGTAGTTATAGGTGGAGAGCTCGATTCTCCACCGCAAGATTTTATCATTTTTGATCTTGCCCCGCTGTGTGTTGTTGAACATGAAGGCTACCGACCGTTGGTCAGTGAGGCGAGTGAATCTCCTGCCGGCCAGGTAATGCCTCCAATGTCGCACAGCCTCAACGATAGCCTGGGCCTCCTTTTCGACGGATGAGTGCCGAATTTCAGAGGCATGGAGGGTGCGGGAAAAGAATGCCACGGGCCTGCCTGCCTGGTTGAGGGTAGCGGCAAGGGCGACGTCCGGTGCGTCGCTTTCTCCTTGGAAAGGAAGTGTTTTGTCTATAGCGTGCATTCCAGCTTTGGCAATATCAGCTCTGATCCGGGCGAAAGCCTGTTGGGCCTCGGCCGTCAGGGGGAAATGAGTGGACTGTATGACTGGGCGGACCTTGTCTGCATAGTTTGGGACCCACTGAGCGTAATACGAGAAGAACCCCAGGCAGCGTTTGAGGGCCTTGGGGCAGTGGGGGAGGGGGAGCTCCATGAGGGGGCGCATGCGGTCGGGATCGGGCACCAGAACACCGTTCTGGACCATGTAGCCGAGGATGTAGCCGAGGATGGCTAAGCGGTTTGTACGGAACACACACTTCTCCTTGTTATACGTGAGGTTGAGGGGAGTGGCGGTGCGGAGAAATTTAGTGAGGTTGGCGTCGTGGTCCTGCTGATCATGGCCGCAGATGGTCACATTGTCTAGATACGGAAACGTGGCTCGCAAGCCGTACCGGTCGATCATTCGGTCCATCTCCCTTTGGAAGACCGATACCCCATTGGTGACGCTGAAGGGGACCCTAAGGAAGTGATATAGCTTGGCAAAGAGGGAAGGAGGATCGACCTTTAGGGTCGCGAGGCCACACACAGTGAGGGGTGGTAAGGGTCCGCCGAATTTAAGGATCAGGCTCTGGAGGTTGCACTGCAAGTCCAGGCCGAGGATAAGTGCAGCGCAGAGGTTAGGGAGGATGTAGAGGCGATAATCGTGGAACTCTACGCCTTGGACTGTGAGCGTGACCGTGCAGTACCCCCGGATCGCTATGCGATGGGATCCGGAGGCCCAGGAAGATACCCAAGGGAGCAGCGCCTTACCGTATTTGGGTGTACAAAGCTCTCGGTGCTCCCAGTAGGCAGGAGGTCACATGGCCGTTGACTTTTACGCTGGTGGTTGCGTTGGTCAGATTATGTGATCGGGACTGGTCGATTGCCATGGAGGCGAGACATGGTTGATCGTCGGGTAGTGAGGCGGCCGTTGAGTTGAGGTCCTGGAACGCCGTTGGTGTCCATGTGCTGCGGGGTGGACAAGATGCCGGCGCCCGGAGATCCTGGGGATTACAAAATGGCGGCGCCCATGGAACGCATGCGTTGTGCGGGGGAGAAGATGGTGGCGCCCATTGGTCGCACATGGCCTGGGGAGGAGAGGAGGATGACGGCGCCCACTGTCCGTGACCCGGGGGGGGGGGGGCGGGGGGGGTGACCGCGGCCGCTGAGCGGGCCTGGCACACCGCTGCGAAGTGGCCCTTCTTCCCGCAGGCCTTACAGGGGGCAGCGCGGGCTGGGCAGCGTTGGCGGGGGTGTTTTAGCTGGCCGCAAAAATAGCATCGTGGCACTCCCGGAGATCACTGGCTGACGCGTAGCGCAGGCGTATTGGGTGGGCAGCGCACCCACTGGGGCGGCTGCGTGTGGGGCCCATGAAGCGTAGGAGGAGTGGGCCGCGCGGTTGGGGGTGTAGGACTGGACATTGCGCAGGGCGACCGTCAAGGAGAGCGCTAGTATTTTAGTCTCTGCGAGGTGGCGCGTGGCCCCTTCCAGGAGCCGCTGCCTGATAACATCAGACCCAATCCCAGTTACAAAAGCGTCCCGCATAAGGAGATCTGAGTGCTCCTTAGCTGTAACGTTCTGGCAATCACAGTCCCGAACTAGTGGGATCAGGGCCCTCCAGAAGTCCTCGATTGACTCACCAGGTAGTTGAGTCCGCGTTGAGAGTGCGTGTCTGGCGAAGAGCGTGTTCGTCTTCTGCTCATAATTTTCTTTGAGTCGAGTCATGGCATCAGCGTAATTGGGGGCATCCTGGATCAGCGGGAAGACTTTGAAGCTGAGTCTGGAGTACAATATTTGAATCTTCTGAGCCTCTGGAACAGGGGTCGGCGCCGCGTTGATAAACGCTTCAAAACAAGCCAGCCAGTGCTGGAAGTCCTTTCTGGCGTCGCTTGCGTGTGGATCCAGCTGCAGGCGATCTGGTTTAATCCGGAGGTCCATCTTCTGAATCTGATACTAATAAATTGAGGCACGATCAATTTGACTGGACACGAAGTTGAATCCAAACTGAGGCTTTATTAGTATCAGATGTGTGGCCTCCCACAGCAGCTGGCGAAATGGCTGCGAGCTGAAGGCCACACATATTTATAACCCGGCTCCTGGGCGGAGCTAGCATGCAGGGGCCACAGGTGATATTAACCTCTAATATCAGAACACAGTGGTTTACCACAATGAGGCATTCCTTCCGCACTTCCTGGGGACGTTTTTGCAGTGGACTGAGAACAGCTCGAAGGGATTTCTGTCATTTACAGTAGAGTTGAAGGCCATCATAATCAAGGACTGAAGTCTCATAGATTTGATCCTGTAGGTTCACTGGAATCACTCAATAACCTGGAGAGTTTGATACTAATAGGGGCAAACAGATGAGCGACAAATTGCCCGTCAAATACTTTGAACATCTGCCTCAACGAGTAACAGCGATCTCTTACCCTCATGTGAACTCAAGACTTACAAAAAGAGAAAGTGTTTCAGGCACCAACAATAGCTGTGCCACCAGAGACTTTGCCACAGGCATTCAGTGCAGACCAATACAGAATACTAAAGTGTAGCAGCAGGAGGCCTGGTCTGAAGTTCAGACTTAATCATCAGGAAGCCTTACTATACTATCCAAGTCCTAACCATGCTGATAGCTGAAGTGCAGGCAGATCGTGTTGGTGCAGATGCCCGAAGAACATGGAGTTTGATATCTTTATGATGCCCTATGGGCTGCGCAGTTTTGGACTATACAGTTATTCAGGAACTAAAGATTTATTTTCCCCGTAACGTGCTAAGTAAGGTCATAATAATCAGTCATTTGGCAACAGTGGGCTTGCTATACAATCCATTTAATAATGGTAGTGGAAATAATAGTAGTTTTGAAAATGATGTTGTTTCTACATCAGGTGACTGATCCATAATGTCAGTTTCAAATATCTATGTGACAAGTTAAGAAATTCGCCCCCGTCTCCCCTGACTCTTACCCCCCAAGCTGAGAAGTGGAAAATTTTAACAGACAAACAGCATAGAGACTAAAGCTCCCACCTGGTTGAGTATTGTTTTTTAACCAACTATGAGGCAACCCAAACCCCTAACCGAAGAGCTTTTCTTTTCGAAAATGCAACACTTAGCTCTACAAAACACAAAACCCCGCGGGCGCTGAAAGTGCAAAATATAAATAGCAATCGCTGGAAACTCTCAGTGACCATGGCAGAGGAAGGTTCACTCTTGCTGCCTGGTATTGCTGCGTGTTCCCAGCACCTTTTGTCTCTGTAAATCTTCATCGTATTGTGCCCATGTCGGCTGTCGATGGTGGTTTAAATCCCTACCTTCATTATCCCGGACTGTAAAATTGGGATTGTTCGCGGCCTCTGGAGCCAAGCAGAAGAAGAATCTGGATCCACTGGGTGGTGAGTCCTGATCCACAGCACTGACCGTTTGTATCAGCTGTATGTCAAATGAACACAAAAATCAGTTCTCTGCAACCATCCACATGTACACATAGAGCCGTATAAATACTCAACTGTTCCAAGAACTGAGTATTAGTTATATCAGTTATTAGAATATATCAATAAAATGTGCACCGCAGTTTTTAAATACTGCTTTCGACCAAATATATAACTTGCATTTTTACGTACTTTTACAAGTCTCATGTAATTTTTGAAAAAATTCCAATTAAGGGGCAACTTAGCGTGGCCAATCCACCTACCCTACACATCTTTGGGTTGTGGGGGTTGTTACGTTCTGGCGTTTGGCCAGACGGACTTAATGCTCTCTAGAACATCAAGTTCGTGACTAGCTAAATGTATATTATTAAACATTACCGTGGGTCAGATAACAATAAGGGGCGGGATTCTCTGCAATCGGCGCGATGTCCGCCAACCGGCGCCAAAAACGGTGCGAATCAGTCCGGCATCGCGCCGCCCCAAAGGTGCGGAATTCTCCGCACCTTGAGGGGCCGAGCTAGGACCGCGCCGGAGTGATTTCTGCCCCGTCGACTGGCAGGAAAGGCCTTTGGTGCCCCGCCAGCTGGCGCGGAAATGACTTTGCCGTGCGATGCATGCGCGGGAGCGTCAGCGGCCGCTCACAGCTCCCCGCGCATGCGCAGTGGAGGGGGTCTCTTCCGCCTCCACCATAGTGAAGACCATGGTGAAGGCGGAAGGAAAAGAGTGCCCCAACGGTACACGCCCGCCCGCAGACCGGTGGGCCCCGATTGCGGGCCAGGCCACCGTGGGGGCACCCCCCGGGGCCAGATCGCCCCGCGCCCCCACCAGGACCTCGGAGCCCGCCCGTGCCGCCTTGTCCTGCCGTTCGAAAGGTGGTTCAATCCACGCCGGCGCGATTTCCGCCGACCTGGCGCGGCGCGATTCCTACCCCCGCCGAATCTCCGCTGGCGGAGAATTTGGGACACGGCGAGGGAGGGATTCATGCCGGCCCCCGGCGATTCTCTGACCCAGTGGGGGTTTGGAGAATCGCGCCCAAGAAAACTATCAAAATCTACTAACTACAATATTACTATTATTAAATTATCTAAAAGCGACTACAAATGCAACAATCCACGACATCGACTATCTCCAGACACCCCGAGGTAACAGTGTCACGTGGTTCTTTTTTACTGCCACCTGCTGGTTGGAGGTCCTATCAATTAATATTTACATGATTGCTTATGCATATCATCACAGGGGTGAGACCCACACAGACACGGGGTGGGATGTGTAAACTTCACACAGCCAGTGACCCGGGGCCAGGTTCGAACCCGGGTCCTCGGCCTCGTGAGGCAGCAGTGCTAACCGCTGCGCCACCGTGCTGCCCCAATTTTCACGTAACTTGACACCAAGCAGAGATTAGGCCTGGGAGTTAGTTAAAGAGGCTGGTTTCCAGGAACGTTTCAAAGGAGGAGAGATGGGTGTAAGGGGGTTGAGGAAGAGAATTCGGAGCTTAGGGTTGAGGCAGCTGAAGGTATGATCAGTAATGTACCGACTAAAATCGGGAATGCACAAGATGTCAGAATTGGAGGAGCAGAGAGATTATGAAGGATTTCTAGGGCTGGAGGAGGGTGGGGGTGGGGGTGGGGAGGGGGGCGCAAAGCCATGGAAGGTTTTGAAAACAAGGAGGAAAATGTTAAAAGTGACACATTGCAAGGGCAGGAACCAATGTAGGTCAGCGAGGGGTGAATTCCAATAATGGTTACTTTTGGTGCTATTTGAAATGGGTCAGAAGTGACATTGTTGGACAAGCATTAAGTACGTAGCTGCTAATATAGCCACCAGTACATTGTAGACTCAGATATCTTGTTAACCATTATCCAAAAGCCACTGTTTGAAGTGCCAAGTTTCGGGATCTGCTTTTGTGCCCTGATATTCAAATTGATTGAAAGCTCATTGTTCAAATAGCGAGGTATGTGGAATGGTCACTTAGGTGAAGGCTGGCGGTACTCATTATTCAGATAAATCATTGGTCAATACCTTCAGGAGAACAGAAACCATAAGACCATAAGACATAGGAGTGGAAGTAAGGCCATTCGGTCCATCGAGTCCACTCCACCATTCAATCATGGCTGATTTCAACTCCATTTACCCGCTCTCTCTCCATCGCCCTTAATTCCTCGCGAAATCAAGACTTTATCAACTTCTGTCTTAAAGACACTCAACGTCCCGGCCTCCACCGCCCTCTGTGGCAATGAATTCCACAGACCCACCACTCTCTGGCTGAAGAAATTTCTCCTCATCTCTGTTCTAAAGTGACTCCCTTTTATTCTAAGGCTGTGCCCCAGGGTCCTAGTCTCCCCTGCTAATGGAAACAACTTCCCTACATCCACCCTATCTAAGCCATTCATTATCTTGTAAGTTTCTATTAGATCTCCCCTCAACCTCCTAAACTCCAATGAATGTAATCCCAGGATCCTCAGACATTCATCGTATGTTAGGCCTACCATTCCTGGGATCATCCGTGTGAATCTCCGCTGGACCCGCTCCAGTGCCAGTATGTCCTTCCTGAGGTGTGGCGCCCAAAATTTCTCACAGTATTCTAAATGGGGCCTAACTAATGCTTTATAAAGCTTCAGAAGTACATCCCTACTTTTATATTCCAAGCCTCTTGAGAAGAATGACAACATTGCATTTGCTTTCTTAAAAGCAACAGAAACAGAAGTAAATAGCAGGGAATTCCAGGAAAAATCAAGTGAACAAGTTTCTTATAAATAATTAAGCAGACTCAAGTACTTTCATGAAAATAACTGGCAAGAGTACAACATAATCCATCCCACTTTGGCTCATATTTCTAATTTCTACTGATTCAATAAATAAACGACATGGTTATCAGATTCTGTCTATTCTGTCCATTTTTCCAAGCGAGCTGGGGTGAGGTCATGACAATGGTGGTTTTGACTTGTTCGAATACCATAAACCAATGGCTTTGATAGTAAATTAACGGCATTATGGTCTGCGTTCTCTGAAACGCCAGAATGTGGGCACATGATCTAGATGCACATTGTAGCCCCCTCGAACCCCGTGACCCATCCGTTGAGTACCTGGTTGATTGGTGATTGAACTCCATGCACCCACCTTTGCCACAGGTACCCACCTTTGCCACATTTCCCTTAACACCTTTGGTGATCAAGAATATTTCAAGCTTTTTTTAAGATGGCGGCATGGTAGCATAGTGGCTAGCACTGTTGCTTCACAGCTCCAGGGTCCCAGGTTCGATTCCCGGCTTGGCTCACTGTCTGTGCGGAGTCTGCACGTTCTCCCCGTGTGTGCGTGGGTTTCCTCTGGGTGCTCCGGTTTCCTCTCACAGTCCAAAGATGTGCAGGTTAGGTGGATTGGCCGTGATAAATTGCCCTTAGTGTTCAAAAATGTTAGCTGGGTTTACTGGGTTACGGGGATATGGTGGAGGCGTGGGTTTAATAGGGTGCTCTTTCCAAGGGCTGGTGCAGACTCGATGGGCTGAATGGCCACCTTCTGCACTGTAACTTCTATGATTCTATGAAGATTAACAATTGATCTAACATCAATTGCCATTTTCAGAAGAGAGTTCCAAACTTTGACCACCTTTGGCGTGTCGCGGTGATGTGGCGCACATTCATTCGTCAATCAACGTCACCAGAAAGCAGATTCCTTCATCATTCAACTCACTTTTTGTTATTCATTCAAGGGGCGTAGGCATCATTGACTAGGCCAGCATTTACTGTCCATCGCTCATTGCCCCGAGAAGGTGGTAATGAACTGTCATCTGAAATACAACTGACTTGACTTTCTCTGCCAATTCAGAGGGCTATTAAGAGTCAACACATTCGATCAGACTGGGGAAGGGTTGGGGGAAGGGCAATAGATTTTCCGAATGAGCATTGGTGAACCAGGTGGGTATTTATGACTGTCCAGTCACCCGATGAACACTGTTTACCAGGGGTGGGTTTTCCGGTCTTTTCACCAGTGGGAGCTTCCAGCCCTGCCGAAGTTCCCCCCCCCCCCCCCCACGGTCAAAATCCCCAGTGGCGGAGTGGGCGAGATCCTGCTGGTGGCCAATGGCTTGCCTCATCGGCTGCAGGAAACCGCACTGCGGTGAGAGGGGGCCGGGGGGCGGGGTTCCTGACCTAGGTTCATATTCCACATTTATTGAATTAACGGAATTAAAATTTCCCGCTGCCCTGCTGAGATAGGAACACTTGCTTCTGGATTGTTCATCCAGGCCTCTTGTATACAAAGGGCAGCACGGCAGCACAGTGGTTAGCACAGTAGCTTCACAGCGTCAGGGTCCCAGGTTCGATTCCCGGCTGGGGTCACTGCCTGGGGGGTGGCTACACGTTCTCTCCGTGTCTGCGTGGGTTTCCTCCGGGGGCTCCGGTTTCCTCCTACAGTCCAGAGACGTGCAGGTTAGGTGGATTGGCCAAGCTAAATTGCCACTTAATGCCAAAAAAAGGTTAGGTGGGGTTGCTGGGGATAATGTGGAGGCGTGGGCTTAAGTAGGGTGCTCTTTACAGGGGTCGGTGCAGACTCGATGGGCCGAATGGCCTCCTTCTGCACTATGCATTCTATGATTCTATGATTCTATGAACCCACCATGCCCCAGTAACTCTACAGTCACACACTGGTGGGACTGTGCTCTGTGCAAATTGATTGCCATGATTACCAAAGGGATTCACTTTGGGATATCTTTAAAGTGAAATAAAGTGTTCAATAAATCTAAGTTCCGTCAAGTATCCTGGAATCTGATACAATAAAAATGGAACTTAATTAATTGGTCACTGTGCACCAGTGGCTGCTGATTATTCTACTTTATTATTTCAATAATCTTCAAGTTAATCTAATATCCTGCACTATTTGTAAACTTCAGCTCATCCATTATGTGGTGTTGGGTGTTCTGACACACAGATGAGCCAACACAGTTGCATATGGTACAACGCTTCTTTATTTAAACTTACTATTTACAGTTTGGTCTTTGCACTCTGCACGTGGGGGGTTCCCTGCTTGTGGTGTTTTAACAGCTCTTTCTTGTTCCCTTCTCCCCAGACCTACCGACCACCAGGTGTCGTGCTCGTGCTTTTTATATGGTTGGTGTTCTTGTCTGTGATTGGTTGTGGTGTTGTGTACTCTGATTTGCCTGTGAGTGTGTCCATCATGATGTGTGTGTTTGAATATCATGACATCCCCCCTTTTTACAAAGATATGTGCCTACGTGGTGATAAATATGATCGTGTTGTGAGTGCATCTAGGAGTGTGTGTGTGTCGTGTGCAGCATGTGCATATGACGGAACTATGTACATGGGGCGATGTCGGGTGCGTCACATGAGCCAAGTTGTACCATAACATAACATAAATGCGAACGAGAGAAGAAGAAAAAAAAACTTGAACAGTTGTCCAGTCAGACGACCTCTGGAACGATAAACAACAACAGGTTATCATGTAAAATTGTGCAACTTGTTAAACATATGAACGGTATTATAAGTCCAGTCTAATGGGCTTGCGACGAGTTCGGGTTGACCGCCTCAAGGGTGGATCAAGAACCACCGGCGGCTGTGCAGGCATGGCCATGGGTGGCGATGGAAAGGGCGTGATGTGCGGCAGCTCCACAAAGTCATCCTCGGAGGCCTGTTGAGGATCTGGCGTGTGTGTGCTGTGTGGCTGTGAGCGTGGAAGTCGGCGAAGGGCGCGCCGATTGCGGCGACGCACGGAACCATCCGGCATGCGAACCAGGAACGAGCGGGGAGCCACTTGTCGGAGGACTTCGGCCGGTGCTGACCAGCCACCATACGGTTGATGGACGCGTACTTTGTCTCCGGAGGACAGGGGGGGCAGGTCCGTCGCTCGTGTGTCGTACCGACTTTTCTGGCGATCACGCTGCAGTTGCATGTTCCGAAGAACCGCCTCATGGTCTGTCGTTGGTGCCAGGATGGACGGTACCGTCGTCCTGAGGGAGCGACCCATTAGTAGCTGCGCTGGCGAGAGACCCGTGGATAACGGGGCCGATCGATAGGCCAGCAAGGCAAGGTTAAAGTCCGATCCGGCAGCAGCCGCCTTGCACAGGAGCCGCTTGGCGATGTGGACACCCTTTTCAGCCTTCCCGTTCGATTGTGGATGCAGAGGGCTGGATGTCACATGAGTGAAACCATATGCTGCGGCAAAGGACGACCATTCACGGCTGGCAAAACAAGGGCCATTGTCTGACATGACAGTCCTTGGAATGCCATAGCGAGCAAATGTTTCCTTGCAGGCCCCAATGACTGCGGACGACGTCAGATCATGGAGAGGCATGACTTCCGGGTAGTTTGAGAAGTAGTCTATAATAACAATGTAATCTCTGCCGAGCGCGTGAAATAGGTCAACACCCACCTTCGCCCAGGGGGACGTCACCATCTCGTGTGGTAGAAGTGTTTCCGGAGGTTGCGCCGGCTGAAACCTCTGACAGGTTGTGCAGTTGAGCACCATGTTGGCTATGTCTTCATTAATACCCGGCCAATATACCGCCTCCCGGGCCCTTCGTCTGCATTTTTCGACGCCCAAGTGGCCTTCGTGTAGTTGATGAAGAATCATCTGGCGCACGCTGTGCGGAATAACGATCCTGTGTGATTTCATAAGGACCCCGTCTATGTTGGTGAGATCATCTCGCACATTATAAAACTGGGGGCACTGCCCTTTTAGCCACCCTTCCGTCATGTGGCGCATCACTCGCTGCAGAAGGGGGTCAGTCGCCGTCTCTGCGCGTATGTGGGCCAGACTAGGATCATCAGCTGGCAGATTTGCTGCTGTCAGAGTTACGTGTGCCTCAATTTGACGCACGAACCCCTCCGCATCTGGTGGTGTGCTCACTGCTCGGGAAAGAGTGTCCGCCACGATGAGTTCCTTCCCCGGAGTGTAGATCAGTTCAAAATCGTACCTCCTGAGTTTAAGTAAGATGCGCTGGAGGCGAGGAGTCATGTCGTTCAGGTCTTTGTTAATGATGTTGACCAGGGGGCGGTGGTCAGTTTCGACCGTAAATCGTGGCAGGCCATACACATAGTCATGGAACTTGTCCAGTCCAGTTAACAAGCCCAGGCATTCTTTTTCGATTTGCGCGTAGCGCTGTTCGGTAGGGGTCATGGCTCGTGAGGCATACGCAACCGGGGCCCATGATGACGTGCTGTCTTTTTGCAGGAGTACCGCTCCAATACCAGATTGGCTGGCGTCTGTTGAGATCTTTGTAGGGCGAGTCGTGTCAAAGAAGGCCAGCACTGGTGCCGTGACCAGTTTGTGCTTGAGCTCCTCCCATTCCCGCTGATGCGATTGGTGCCAGTTGAATTCTGTCGATTTTTTTACGAGATGGCGCATATTTGTTGTATGAGAAGCCAGGTTGGGAATGAACTTCCCAAGGAAGTTGACCATGCCCAGGAATCTTAAGACAGCCTTCTTGTCAGCCGGTCGTGGCATGGCTGTGATGGCGCTAACCTTGTCTGCATCGGGACGGACCCCTGACCTTGAGATGTGGTCCCCGAGGAATTTCAGCTCCGTCTGGCCGAAGGCACACTTCGCACGGTTGAGACGCAGGCCATTTTGTCGTATGCGGGTAAAAACACGTCGTAGACGATGCATGTGTTCCTGCGGAGTGGTGGACCAAATGATGATATCGTCCACATATACACGTACCCCTTCGATGCCTTCCATCATCTGCTCCATAATGCGGTGGAATACTTCAGATGCCGAAATGATGCCGAATGGCATCCGGTTGTAGCAGAATCTGCCAAAAGGGGTGTTGAATGTGCATAGTCTTCGGCTGGCCGGGTCCAGTTGGATCTGCCAGAATCCTTTGGACGCATCCAATTTAGTGAATATTTTGGCTCGCGCCATCTCGCTGGTGAGGTCTTCTCGTTTCGGGATGGGATAGTGTTCCCGCATGATGTTGTTATTCAGATCTTTTGGATCTATACATATACGGAGCTCGCCAGAGGGCTTCTTTACACAGACCATGGAGCTGACCCATGGCGTGGGCTCCGTGACCCTGGATAGGACCCCTTGGTCCTGAAGAATCTGCAGTTGTGCCTTGAGGCGGTCTTTGAGTGGCGCAGGACCCCTGCGAGGTGCGTGAACGACAGGGATGGCGTCCGGTCTGAGTCGAATCTTGTACGTGTATGGCAATGTCCCCATGCCTTCAAAAACCTCCTGGTTGTGAGCAAGGAGGGAATGGAGATTTGCGTGGAACTCAGCATCCGGGAAGTCGGATGTCTCATCTGGAGAGAGAGACATAATGCGCTGTACCAGGTGAAGGACCTTACACGCCTGTGCGCCCAGTAACGAGTCCTTTGATGAGCCGACAACTTCGAAGGGGAGTGTGGCCGTGTACCTCTTGTGAGTCACCTGTAGCTGGCAAGATCCTATGGACGGGATGACGTTCCCGTTATAGTCAACCATCTTGAGCCGGGATGGCGTGATGGGTGGTTTGACCTTCATGGCCTGGACTGCAGAGTAAGCAATCAGGTTGGCGGATGCGCCGGTGTCCAGACGGAAGGCGACGCGAGATCGGTTGACCGTCAGGGTGGCACACCACTCATCGGCTGGATTGATGGCATTGACCTTGTTGACATCTATGACGGAAACTCGGAAGGCATCCTGGTCATCTGCATCACTTAACTGGAAGTCTTGATGCGTGGGCTGGACGGTCCTGACTCGTCTGCGAGGTTGTCGAGGATGCGCCAGATCCATGGGTTGAGCCGAACGACAGTGGGCTGCGTAGTGGCCCATCGTGCCACATCTGTGGCACTGTCGGTTTTTTGCTGGACATTGCCCTTTTAAATGTAGAGCTCCACACTTGCCGCACGTCATGACGTCACGGCGTTCGTTGCGCCACTGCGCATGCGCAGTGCGATCTTGCGGTGGGCGCGCCTGCGCAGTGCGTCCCTCGTTGTGGCCGTTATTTTTGGCGCGCACCTGCGCGGGAGACCGCGAAAAGTGCGGGAAGCGGCCGCTGTTGTCCGGGCCGTGGGTCGGGAAGTAATCGACGGCCTGGATGCGTTCGACGTCGTGGGCAGCCTGGCTTGCCGATTCGACGGCTGGGGACCCCCTCCGTGCCAACTCGGACGCCTGAAATCGGGCAAAACGGCAGGTAGCATTTTCGTGGAGGACACAGGCTTCCACAGCAGACGCTAAGGTAAGGCTTTTCATTTTTAGAAGCTGCTGGCGTAGGCCACTAGAGGCAACGCCAAAAACAATCTGGTCCCTGATCATGGACTCTGTGGTGGTGCCGTAACCGCAGGACTGCGCTAGAATCCGGAGGTGCGTCAAAAAGGGTTGAAAAAGCTCCTCCTTACCTTGCAGGCGTTGCTGAAAGAGGTATCTTTCAAAACTTTCATTTACTTCAACTTGAAAGTGCTGGTCCAGCTTGAGGATGACCGTGTCATATTTGGCTTGGCTTTCGCCTTCTTCGAACACCAGTAAGTTGAAGACATCGGTTGCGTGCGGACCTGCGTAGAAGAGGAGCATTGCAATCTTCGAGTCATCCGAGACATTCTGTTTTTCGGTGGCACGGATGTACAGGTCAAATCGCTGCCTGTAGAGCTTCCAGTTGGTACCTAGGTTCCCCGTGACTTGCATCGGCTGCGGTTTGCCGGTGTGGTCCATGTCCAGAATGGCAGGTTAGTAGGCAGGTATCGATCCACTCCTGTACCATGTGGTGTTGGGTGTTCTGACACACAGATGAGCCAACACAGTTGCATATGGTACAACGCTTCTTTATTTAAACTTACTATTTACAGTTTGGTCTTTGCACTCTGCACGTGGGGGGTTCCCTGCTTGTGGTGTTTTAACAGCTCTTTCTTGTTCCCTTCTCCCCAGACCTACCGACCACCAGGTGTCGTGCTCGTGCTTTTTATATGGTTGGTGTTCTTGTCTGTGATTGGTTGTGGTGTTGTGTACTCTGATTTGCCTGTGAGTGTGTCCATCATGATGTGTGTGTTTGAATATCATGACACATTACATTGCTGCATGCATCTTATTCTGCATCGAGTCATGCTCAACTGTCACCCCACTCCTCAGGTTTCTACAATGCTTCCCCGACCCTCAATGACTTCACGACGGGAGTTCCTCAAGCCAGTGTCCTGGAACCAAATACCTTCAGTTGCTGTAAGAATGACCTTCCCTCTATCAGGAATGACACTCACTGTACACAGTGATCAGCTCCATTCTCAATTCTTCAGATAATGAGGCAGTCCTTGCCCGCATGCAACAAAACTTGGACAACACCCAGGCTTGAGTTAATAACTGGCATCAATGTCATATAAAGGCCAATCAATAACCATCTCCAACAAGAGGGAGCCAGACCACCTGGAACACTCAATGGGTGCTGCTATTATCAAGTTTCCCACCATCAGTTTCTTGGACAGTCACTGTTGAACAGAAATACAACAAATATAAGCAACTTGGCCAGGACAATGTCAGAGGCTGAATATTATCCAGCAAGCGGATCACCTCTTGGCTCCCCAAATCATCTCTGCCGTTGACAAAGGCTGTGATGCAATGTTGGAGTGGATGTCGGTATCAGGATTCCCAATCGGGTGGAGAATGGAGAATCGAGGGAAGAACGGGTTTCGTGCCCTGGCGATGTCCCTAACCCCCGCCGGCGGCCCCACCCCATGCATCCATTTCCATTTGGTTAACAGCCGGAAAGCCCAATTCGCCCCTTCCCCACAACACAAATCCTGCCCCTCCCCACTGACAAGTAGAGGCATCTTCCCCCCACCACGAAAATAACGGGTCAACCCCCGCCCCCACAGCACGCATGCATTAGGGTGACCCACCCCCCTAATCCCCCCATCAGACACCCCCATTCAGAGACCCCCATCAGAGACACCCCCAACAATGTTCCCCCCAACAGTGACCCCCCCAAAAGTAATACCAACAAAGACCCCCAAAAGAGAGAACTGCTTTCATTTTCTCTCTTTCTCAGCAGAAAGCACTTAGCTCCTTTTGATGTGGTGAGGAGAGGTTAATCACAGCAAGAGTGTTTATAAACATTGTGGTTAGCATCAAAGTGGGATAATTGAGATGTATTCATGCGTGAAGGGAAAGATAAATAAACACATCCCCTAACAAGCTGTCTCTGGAGTAATAAAACTGTCAATCACTGGCTCGTGCAATGAATTGTTGGGTGAAATTGAATGGAAGATTTGTATTTCAAAGGCGGTCAAGGGATTTTAAACCCTTTGAAGTGTATTTAGTTTTTGAGGGAGTCTCTGGCACTTGTAACAGCTGCTGCTTTAAACACCTTTGTCTGAGGCGGCAGGTGGCAGGGAAAGGTTAGGTGAAAATGCAGTGATTTTTCACTCTACTGCCTGGACTAATCTTCAGTTTTCAGCAGGGGTGACTGATGATGGGGTCTCTGATAGGGGCTCTCTGACGGGTGGGCTCTCTGATGTGGGTGTCTGATAGGGGGCTCTGATAGTGGGATCACTGATAGCAGGGTCTCTGATGGGGATCTCTGATAGGGGTCTCTCTGACAGGATGGGGTCTCTGATAGGGGGGTGTCTGATAGGGGGGTCTCTGATGGAGATCTCTGATAGGGGTCTCTCTCACAGGGGATGTCTGATGGGGGGGTTCTCTGATGGGGGGTCTCTGATAGGGGGTTTCAGATGGGGGGGTCTCTGATGGTGGGGTCTCTGATGGGGGGTGTCTCTGATGGGGTTCTCTAACAGGGGGTCTCTGATAGGGGGGTCTCTGATAGGGGGGTCTCTGATAGGGGGGTTTCTGAGGGGGTTCTCTGACAGGAGGGTCTCTGTTAGGGGGTCTTTGATTTGGGGGGTCTGATTGGGGGATATGTTGAGGGTTATATTGGGGGCCGGGAGAGATCGGGTCACCCTCATGTGTGCATGCTGTGGGGAGATGACCCGTTATTCCTGTGGTGGGTGGGGGAGGCAGGATTTGAGATGTGGGGGGAGGGGGAGCCAGCCGTCGGACCCCAGTATCGGGCACCCGCTCAAAATGGCGGCCCGATACCGGGATTCCAACAGAATTCTGTGAGCTCTCCCCCATGCTTAAATTAGTATGGTGAAGGGGAGAGACTCGCCTACCAGCCCCAGCTCCTCGCACCAGCGGAGACCAGGAGTGATTCACGCTGACAGGAGAATCCAGGCCCCTCTCCACCTGCCTGAGTGAGTGCATCGACAGCAACACTGAAGTAGCTCAAAATTATCCAGGACAGAGCAGCCCGCTTGATCAGCGCTTCATTCGTCAACTTAAACATTCACTCCATCCACCACTGGCGTACAGTCACTTCAGAGTGTACCATATACTAGATGCACTGCAGTGACTCGCCAAGCATCCTTCCAAACCTGTGACCTCCATCTCCCAGGTGGACAAGGGTGAGACGTACATGAGATACCATCACCTTCAAGCTCCCCACCAAGGTGTACAACATCCTGACTCGGAAATATTTCACTGTCCCTTCACTATCATAGTCAAAATCCTGGAGCTCAGGAGCTCCGACCCTAATAGCACTGCGGGTGAAACCTCCCCTTCCAGACTGCCATGATTCCCAGGAAGGAGCCCCACTATCACCTTCCCAAGGACAATTAAACATGGGCAATAAATACCAACCTGGCCAGCACTATACATCCTGAGAATAACTATTGTTGCTTAGAAGATCCCAGGGTTGGTTAATATGGAAATGATTAGATGGGTACAGTTGGCGTTGCTCCCCTTGGATGCAGCTTGAGGCACACTGTACAAATAGGCTGGCACAGTGGTTAGCACTGCTGCCTCACATCTCCAGGGACCCGGGTTCAATTCCGACTTTGGATGGCTGCCTGTGCGGAGTCTGCACGTTCTCCCCGTGTGTGCGTGGGTTCCCTCCGGGTGCTCCGGTTTCCTCCCACAGTCCAAAGATGTGCAGGTTAGGTGGATTGGCCATGCTGAATTGCCCTTAGTGTCCAAAGGTTGGTAGAGATACAGGGTTATGGGTATAGAGCAGGGGAGTGGGTCTGGCGAGTGGGCCTAGGTAGGGTACTCTTCCAGTGGGTCGGTATAGACTCGATGGTACAACTGGCCTCCTTCTGCACTGTAGGTGATTCTCTGTGTTATCGTTGAAGTGGCTAAAACATGTACCCTTACATAAAATTCCAGCCACTGACTACAAACAGAAGACATGTATCTCCATTATAATGTGTCACATCCTGAGCCTTAAATAAATAGCAACAAATGTATGTACAAGTCAATTAAAGTTCAGTAAACACAACTTTTCTTTTCATACATTCTACTTTGATATTAAAACAATTTTAATTCAATTCCTTCCAGTTCGATTTCGAACTGTTTCTTCTCGTTTCAGTTGAAAGATAATTAAGTTTGTTTTGGGGAATTTATCATATTGCTGCCAAAATGGTTGCCTACGACTCGGTCATAGTTTAGGGTAGAACATAAGAACATAAGAACTAGGAGCAGGAGTAGGCCATCTGGCCCCTCGAGCCTGCTCCGCCATTCAATGAGATCATGGCTGATCTTTTGTGAACTCAGCTCCGAACACCATAACCCTTAATCCCTTTATTCTTCAAAAAAAGTATGAGTAGCCCCGTTTCTATGGTAACAGCCAGTCTAGGGTGATAATGCCTTAATGAAAACGGTGTTTCTCTAATTACTGTTAGATGCAGGTGTGGATAATTTGGAACATTGGCAAGCGAGAAGTGTCGCAGGTGGATTGAGAGGCTTAAAAAGTGCATGAAACAAGGAGCGTGTCAGCATGGTACGAATGAATGGCCCTCCTGGTTACGTGGCAGTAAAGTGGGCAGCAAGGCAGCTTGGTGGGAATGATGGGGTAGTCAAGCTATCTACGTCTCAACTCTAGTCTTCCAACATTGAAAATAGCTTACCTGGCCAGCCTTTGCATTTTCACAGACAAAGGTCTCATAAACCATGGGAAACTCTGGAGCGTTGTCATTGACGTCTAAAACTTTGATTAGGACTGGCACGCGACTTGTTTGCCTTGAGTTTTCCAAAACTGCAAATAAGCAAAAGTAGATGCAAGTCAAGATGGCCTACAATGTAATTAATGAAGGATCGAGGCAGATTTCATCTGAGCATAATTTTGGCATCGATACCAGGGTTTTTAGTGATGCTCCTGCCAGCTCTTGGCAGTGGTATTGTTGACACTGATGAAGAGGGTACTGCCCATAATAATAATAATCTTTATTGTCACTAGTTGCCTTATATTAACACTGCAATGAAGTTACAGTGAAACACCCCGAGTCACCACACTCCGGTGCCTGTTCGGGTACACAGAGGGAGAATTCAGAATGTCTAAATTACCTAGCAGCATGTCTTTCAGGACTTGTGGGAGGAAACCGGAGCACCCAGAGGAAACCCACGCACACACGGGGAGAACGTGCAGACTCCGCACAGACAGTGACCCGAGCCGGGAATCGAACCTGGGACCCTGGCGCTGTGAAGTGCTAACCACTGTGCTACCGTGCTGCCCAAGGAGAAGGAAAGCCTCCACTGGCCCCTCATCCGAAATGGGGTAGAATCCCAGTGGAACCAATTGCTGGTCGAAATTTCCCGTTCTGCCCTGGGAGAAATCAGGATTTCCATTCTGTCCGATTCCGGGAATCCCAGGGCTTCACGGTACCAAACATGAAAAGTTGGTGTACACAAGTCAAATGATTCATTAAAGATTAAACCCAAAGTACCAGATTTTCTACACATCATTTCCCAAAGCAGAGATTGCACCATTTGTAGGCTGATTATTTGAAAATTTAAACCTACCACAATTGTGGATCTTTTCGAACTAAGGCTGAATTCATAAATGTACAAGTTTATTGCTATTAAATTCCTCATATGCAATGTGAGATCAGAGGCTGCCTGTTCAAAGGCAGTAATTCAAATCGGGCATTTAGTTTTTGCTTGTGGGGGAGGGGAGGCTTGAAGCTGGAATGGAAAGTTAGATGTTAGTCATATGTGTGCCTGGTGAGAGAGCCAGCACTTTAATCCCAGCTGGCAGATCAGCTGCCTCTGCTGCTGCTTTTACTGAAGGTGAGAGTTTTAAGTTTCAGCACTCTTCACGCTAGCCTGTGTCTCTGGGCTGCGCAAGGCATTGAGAGCTACGGGACACCATGGAGTGGGTAAGTCAGATGCAAAGATCGCCGGTACCCAGAGCACGAAACTCATGGGCGACTGTGAACATCTTCAAATTAATTCAATGTCGCAAGTCACGTAAAACTCAATTCTTCTCCTCGTGTTATTCACATTGCCAGCAGCAGTTGCAGTCACACTGAATTGCAGAATCACTGAACGGTTATAGTGTGGAAGGAGGCCAATCAGCCCATTGAGTCCATAGTGGTTCTCTGCAAGAGCAACCCAGCTAGTTTCACTCTCCCACCTTTCCCCTGTAGCCCTACAATTCTTTTCTCTTCACACTGTTGTTATGGGCCAGGGTTTTAAAACTCCAATGTGTATTATGGAGTTCACCTGACCTATAACGTTTTGTTGAATTTGGCTAGGATGAGCACAAGAGCCTTCCCTTCAGTTGTGATCCATCAGACTTCCCACACACTTTAATCAAACATGCTTTATTCCAAGAAATTAGTTAACATTTATAAAAACACACAGTAAGAATTTTTATCAATTAAAAACATAAAGACACCCCCCAGCTACAGTAATCTATGTACAACACTTAATGAATTTCCCCTTAACTGTTCCAATTCAAAAACAAAATCCCATTAACCAAAAAATCCCTTAAGGGCGTGGCCCAGCACTCTGCATTCTCACTTCAATATGTCTGGCTTTTCCTGAGATTCTGACCCCGTCTCACCAGCAGGTTTAAATCCTTCCGAAAAACAAACTATATCTAAAGCCACCACCAAGGTGATTTTTATTGGAACAGATATTTAAAATGAAACTGGACAGAGACTGGCCAAAACATTTCAGTTCTCAGTCTGAGTCCACAGCAGCCAAATGTGAAAGCGAAACCAAAAACAGCCCACAGCCCAGCTCCACCCAGACAATTACATCGCTAAAGCCACGTGATAAGACAAAAACCTCTCTGAAAGGAACACTCCCATGATACTAGCACCTTTTGAAAGTTACAGTTGAGTCGGTCTCCACCGCTCTGAGGTAGTGCATTCCCCACATTTTGAAACGCTGTCCTCAGACACAAGCCAAATCTGGAAGCCAACTGACAACGGTACAACCATTAGAAGAGACGGAAAATTATGGACGAGGGGCCTGCAGTTTCCTGGGATGGGTTCCTTCACTCCGACGCTCCACACCGGGATTGGAAATTTACCCTCAAAGCTCGTGATTGGCACTGATATCCAAATGGCAAGAATGATTCAGCCTTGAACCTTTTCCAAACCATCAATACTTATTGAGGCAAGTTGGTCAACCATTTACTTCAATGGAAATGAAAATCGTGAGATTCTGAATCATTGTCTTCAATATTGTAAAAGATCACTGTTACGGCCAAAAAATCCAAGGTAAAATGTAGTGTGAAGTTCAAGCAGGGCGAGAATGAAGGAAATAATTAAACTCTGGGAATCTAGATGTAATGTAGTTCCCTGTTTAAAGCCATATATTCCATTCTTAGTTTCGTATAACACTTTATAACATTATTCAAAGCTAAATTGCATAATTCAATGTATTTTGATGAAATGTCATAGAATTTACAGTGCAGAAGGAGGCCATTTGGCCCATCGAGTCTGCACTGGCCCTTGGAAAGAGCACCCCACTTAAACCCACGCCTCCACCCTATCCCCGTAACCCAGTCACCCCACATAACCTTTTTTTTCTGACACTAAGGACAACTTAGCATGGCCAATCCACCTAACCTGCACACCTTTGGACTGTGGGAGGAAACCAGAGCACCCGGAGGAAACCCACGCAGACACGAGGAGGAAGTGCAGACTCCGCACAGACAGTGACCCAAGCCGGGAATCGAACCCGGGACCATGCAACTGTGAAACAACTGTGCTGGCCACTGTGTTACCATGCTGCCCCTTTGGGAACTTTGGGAAATTATGGTTAGCGTAACTGCTGGGCTGAAATATAGGAAATAGAAACAGGAGTAGGCCATTCAGCCCCTCAAGCCTGTTCTGCCATTCAACTGGATTATGCCAGATCTTCTACTACAAAACCATTTTCCCGTACTATACCCAAATCCCTTGATTTCTTAAATATCTAGAAATCTATTGATTTCTGTCTTGCGTATACTCAAAGCCTGTGGGGTAGAGAATTCCAAAGATTCACCACCATCTGATAGAAAAAGTCTCTCCTCATCTCAGTCTTGAATGGCCTGCCTCTTACTCTGAGACGGTGACCCCTGGTCCTAGATCCCCCACATCCCCAGAAACATCCTTTCTGCATCTACCCTGTCCAAGCCCTGTAAGAAGTTTGTGCGTTTCAATGAGATCACCTTTCACTCTTCTAAACTGTGGCCAATATCGAACCAATCTCCTCATTCTCTCCTCATAGAACAATCCCACCCTCCCAGGAATCAGTCTGGTGAATCTTCATTGCATGACCTCTATGGCAAGGAGATCCCTCCTTAGATAAGGGGACTAAATCTGGACAAAACATTTCAGCTGTGGTACCAGCAAGCCTCTTTACAGTTTCAGCAAGACTGTGTGGAGTCTGCACTTCCTCCCCGTGTCTGCGTGGGTTTCCTCCGGGTGCTCTGGTTTCCTCCCACAGTCCAAAGATGTGCAGGTTAGGTGGATTGGACATCCTAAAGTATCCCTTTGAGTCCAAATGTTAGGTTGCGCTATGGGGTTACAGGGATAGGGCAGGGGAGTGGGCCTAGGTAGGATGCTCTTTCAGAGGGTCGGTGTAGACTCGATGGGCCGAATGGCTTCCTTCTGAAACTCATTTCTGGAGTGGTAATTGGTAGGGATTCTATGATTCAAATCCCCTTGCAATAAAGACCAACATACCATTTGACTTCCTAATTTCTTTTTGCAAATGCATGCTGGCTTCCAGTGACTCATGAACAAGGATGCACAGGTCCCTTTGGAACTCAATACTTTCCAACCACTCAGCGTTTAAGAAATATTCTGTGTTTCTGTTCTTCCTATCCAAGTAGATAACTTCACATTTTTCCACGTTATATTCCTTCTGCCACGTTCATGCCTACTCACTTCGCCTGTCTAAATCCCGTTTGCATCCTCACTACTCTCATTCCCACCTAGTTCCGTGTCTTCAGGAATGACGACATTTTGGCCTCAGGTCCAAGAACTGAGGAGCTGTAGCAGCACCACTGGCGGGAGGATATAATTGCAGCGTGACACATTTACAGAGATTGCACTATAAGTATGAACAAGAGAATCCATAAGGGAAAAAAGTTAACATGATATATGCAGAGATGTATGGAAGTTCATATCTAGACAAATAGTCCCATTCACCTTCTCAGTCCTTTTCCCTTGGCTAATGTGTTTTTCCATCATCCTTGATGGAGTGTTGTCACTTTATTTTGTGGTTTCGTGTCAGTATTCTACCATGCATGCTTAAAGTCAGTACACTTAAATGTAGGAGGTTAGGCTTCCGAAGCAATTCTCTTAATTCATCACCACACATTGCGCACAATGTGCAGGCAGTATGTGCCTCCAGAAACAAGCCAAATCTGGACACAGAGATGAAGCTGTCCGGTTGGGTGCTTTTCGCAATCCAAACGGACATGATCAGAAATTTCAGCTCCCTCGCTGAGGTTTTATTTAAATCCTACTTAAAATGCACCTGACATGGAAGTTTCACAAGCGAGCTTTACTGAGAAATAATTCATTGGCATGCCACTGGGGTTTTACAGAGCCTAAAAGTATGTATTTTAAAAAAACTACTGTGCGTGCTTTATTATTATCGTTCTCTCTTTTTCCTGAAGGATTTGCGCATCAACAGCGTCTTGGTGTTACTGCAGGCTTCTGTGGTGGAAGATTTGGGATTAATGCGTGGCCACCCCTAGTTCCCTTCATCCGTCAGCACATACACTGTGTGGCAGTCACTACAAACTCATTCATGTTATGTTGATGCGACTGTTCGCTCTCCAGTGGGGTTTGACCACATATTTTGGCAAGCATTTTACCCAGGCTTGGCCAGAAGCTGGAAGTATTCCTCAGGTGGAGGGAAATGCTTGAGCAAGGCAAGGTTCGTGCCAAGGGACTCAATAATACTCTGTCTGAAAATTAAAAAACAGCCTGTTGTTTGCCCAAGACTAATCTAAACATCCTTGGCCAAGTAGAGAGACAATGCAGAAAAAAAACCTGAAGCGAAATAGCAGCCATATTGAAGCTTACCCGTCTCGGTTGCTATGACAGTAATATTGTGCCACGCCATCTCTTCCCGGTCAAGTGGTTTTAACGTAACGATTGATCCATTGGCAGAGTTTATGTTGAAATATCTGTCCAGATCAGTATGTCGATCAATGGAGTAACTGAAAAAGATCAAATCAGAAAAACAATTTATCTAACTTATAAATATAATATATCACCCATTTCCAAAAGATGGATGTTTTTGACGCTTTTGCACTTGGTTGATCCCCTAATGCAAACGCAGACAACTTCTATGTCGGACTCGCTTCCAGCAACCAGTTTCCTGGCTGAATGTATTGCTCTCTTATTCCAGCCACGAGTTAGTTGCAGCATAATTTTGCGGTTTGTTTTGTGCCTATTTAGGCTAACGTTCCAGCTATTTCCAATATTTTCCCCTTGGACCTGTAGCATTTTCTGACATTAAGCCTCTGTAAGTGCTGCTCTGTAACCGTCCAGTGATCAGTTGCTCAGTATTTGATTATGTGAGTCTGTTTGCAATTGATGCTCACTGTGCTTGATTAGTTAAGCCTGGCTGTGGACTCAGGTAAAGTAAGCCACCTGTAGAAACTGGAAGCCAGATCTGAGGCATGGAGCAGACATTTTAAAGCACTGTAAATAAAACCTGTTGCACACATCAAAACTAGTGTCATTTCTGCATTGGTCAGAAATATAAAATATATAACACCGGTCTCTAGAAGTTGCCTAGGACTGTTTTGTGAAAACTTACCCTCCTATTATTCCTCTCACTCTCCTTTGTGAGAATGTTTCTAACATGGTGTGGTAGTCACCACTGTTGTATTATATTGTATATATGGGTATTACGGTAAGGCCCCTGTACGACAGGTACGGGGGTAGATCCCTGTCTGCTGGCTCCGCCCAGGGGGCGGAGTATAAATGTGTGTGCTCTCCGAACAGCAGCCATTTCATAAGCTGCTGTAGGAGGCCACACATCTCTGTGTAATAAAGCCTCGATTACATTCTACTCTCGTCTCGTCGTAATTGATAGTGACCCAATCTCAGACGCACAGAAGCCCCAGATTCTGTACACGCGGCTGAGCTCCGATGTCTTTCCCCTCGTCCAGGACGCGCCTACCTACGCAGAGGCCATGGCGCTACTGAAGGAGAATTACGCTCAGCAGACCAACAAGATCTATGCCAGGCACCTCCTATCCATGTGGCATTAACCTCCCAGTGAGTCTGTGGAAGATTTCTGGCATGCCCTGCTCGCCCTGGTGAGAGACTGTGACTGCCAGGCCGTTTCGGCCACTGAACATTCGAACCTGCTAATGCGAGACGCGTTCTGCAAGGCCTGTGGCAAGAAGGGACATTTCGCTGCAGTGTGCCAGGCCCGCTCAATCGTCGCTATTGTCCCGGCACCCCCCATGTGCGGCCAGTGGGCGCCGCCATCTTGCTTGCCTCAGAACCAATGGGCACCGCCATCTTGCCTGCCCCAGGACACGTGCGGCCCATGGGCGCCGCCATCTTACCCGCCTCAGGACCCCTGCCTGTCGGGCACCTCATCGGGCTGCTCATCGCCTGCAACAGCCGATGACCAGCCGCGTCTCGCCTTGGTCACGATCGACCAGTCTGACCGCACAACCTCGCGACCGCTTCGACAAAGGTGAAGGTCGACGGGCACGAGATATCCTGCCTTCTGGACTCTGCGAGCACTGAGAGCTTCATCCACCCCGATACGGTAAGGCGCTGCTCCCTCGCGGTACACCCTGCTAACCAAAGAATCTCCCTGGCCTCCGGATCCCACTCCGTGGTGATCCGGGGGTACTGCATCGCCACCCTCACCATCCAGGGCGTAGAGTTCAGCGGCTTCTGGCTCTACGTCCTCACCAACCTCTGCGCTGCCTTGCTACTCGGCCTGGACTTCCAGTGCAACCTCCAGAGCCTATCCCTGAAATTTGACGGTCCCCTACCACCCCTTACTGTTTGCGGCCTCGAGCCCCTTAAGGATGGCCCACCTTCCCTGTTTGCAAACCTCACCCCGGATTGCAAACCCGTCGCCACCAGGAGCAGACGATACAGCGCCCAAGGCAGGACCTTCATCAGGTCTGAGGTCCAGCGGCTGCTGCGGGAAAGTATCATCGAGGCCAGCAACAGGCCCTGGAGAGCCCAAGTGGTAGTGGTGAAAACCAGGGAGAAAAACAGGGTGGTCGTTGACTACAGTCAGACCATCAATCAGTACACGCAGCTTGACGCATATCCGATATGGTCAATCAGATTGCACAGTACCGGGTCTTCTCGACAGTGGACCTGAAATCTGCCCACTACCAGCTCCCCATCCGTAAGGCGGACCGCCCATACACTGCGTTTGAAGCAGATGGCCGCCTTTACCATTTCCTTAGGGTTCCCTTTGGTGTCACCAACGGGGTGGCGTCTCAGTCTTCCAACGGGAGATGGACCGAATGGTTGGCCGGTACGGGCTGCGGGCCACTTTCCCGTACCTGGACAACGTCACCACCTGCGGCCACGACCAGCAGGACCACGACGCTAACCTTTCCAAATTCTCCACACCGCCACACTCCTCCTCATCCTAACTTACAATAAGGAGAAGTGTGTGTTCAGCACGAACCGATTAGCCATCTTCGGCTATGTGGTTCAGAACGGAGTTCTAGAGCCCGAACCCGATCGCATGCGCCCCCTCATGGAACTCCCCCTCCCCCACTGCCCCAAGGCCCTCAAACGATGCCTGGGGTTCTTTTCGTACTACACCCAGTGGGTCCCTGACTATGCGGACAAGGCCTGCACACTCATCCACTCCATCGGATTCCCATTGACAGCCGAGGCTCACCAGGCCTTCAACTGTATCAAGGCCGACATCGCCAAGGCCGCGATGCACGCAGTCGACGAGACGCTCCCCTTCCAAGTTGAGAGCGATGCATCAGATGTCGCTCTGGCCGCCACCAAGCAGGCAGGCCCGTGGCATTCTTTTCCCTCCCCTCCATGCCTCCGAAATACGGCACTCCTCCGTCGAAAAGGAGGCCCAAGCGATCGTTGAAGCTGTGCGACATTGGAGGCATTACCTGGCCGGCAGGAGATTCACTCTCCTCACTGACCAACGGTCGGTTGCCTTCATGTTTAACAACACACAGTGGGGTAAGATCAAAAAGAATAAAATCTTGAGGTTGAGAATCAAGTTCTCCACCTACAATTACGAGATTTTGTATCGCCCCAGTAAGTCAACGAACCCCCCGGTGCCCTGTCCCAAGGTACCTGTGCCAGCACACAAGTGGACCGACTCCGGACCCTGCACGACAATCTCTGTCACCCGGGAGTCACCCGCTTTTACCACTTCATTAAGGCCCGCGATCTGCCCTACTCCATCGAGGAAGTCAGGGCTGTCACCAGAGACTGCCAGGTCTGCGTGGAGTGTAAACCGCACTTCTACCGGCCAGACCATGCGTGCCTGGTGAAGGCCTCCCGCCCCTTTGAACGCCTCAGCGTGGACTTCAAAGGGCCCCTCTCCTCCACTGACCGCAACAAGTACTTTCTTAATGTGGTCGACGAGTATTCCCGATTCCCCTTCGCCGTCCCATGCCCCGATATGACGTCTCCAACCGTCATCAAAGCCCTCAACACCACCTTCGCTCTGTTCGGTTTCCCCGCCTACGTCCACAGCGACCGGGGATCCTCATTTATGAGCGAGGAGCTGCACCAGTACCTGCTCAACAGGGGTATTGCCTCGAGCAGGCGACCAACTACAACCCCAGGGGAAACGGGCAGGTGGAGCGGGAGAAGGGGACGGTCTGGAGGGCCGTCCAGCTGGCCCTATGGTCCAGAAATCTCCCAGCCTCCCGCTGGCAGGAGGACCTTCCCGAGGCACTTCACACCATTCGGTCGCCCCTGTGCACCGCGACCAACGAAACCCCCCATCAACGTCTCTTCGCCTTCCCCAGTAAGTCCACCTTTGGAGTTTCGCTCCCAACGTGACTGGCAGCTCCAGGACCCGTTCTCCTCCGCAAGCACGTGCGGCTCCACAAGGTGGACCCGTTGGTTGAGAGGGTACAGCTACTCCATGCGAACCCGCAGTACGCCTATGGAGCGTACCCCGACGGCCGCCAAGACACAGTCTCGCTCAGGGATCTGGCAACAGCTGGGTCCCCCCCCCACCCCCCGCCCCGGCGCCACCCTCCCCTCCCCTGGCGCACCCCACCGCAGCCCCCATTCCAGGTCAATCCGTCCTCCCCTTGCTCCCACCCGGGGATGAAGAGGATTTCGACACGATCCTGCCAAGCCGACGCCTGAGTCACCACCAGCACTGCGGCCTCTCAACGACAGATCAAGGCACCGGATCGTCTAAATTTGTAACCTTCTCGGTAATATTAAAACCAATCTGTTTGTATATAGTTTTCCACCACCCCCGCTGGACTCATTTTTAACAGCGGGTGAATGTGGTAGTCACCACTGTTGTATTCTATTGTATATATGGGTATTACGGTAAGGCCCCTGTACTACAGGTACGGGGGTAGATCCCTGCCTGCTGGCTCCGCCCAGGAGGCAGAGTATAAATGTGTGTGCTCTCCGAACAGCAGCCATTTCGTCAGCTGCTGTAGGAGGCCACACATCTCTGTGTAATAAAGCCTTGATTACATTCTACTCTCGTCTCGTCTCAATTGAGAGTGCATTACATGGATAGTTGCTTTCAAGATTGAGGACTTGTCACAAGAGTAATTATGGACATGTATCTACGTCTTAACACTTTGTTCTCTGACAAAAGAGTACACTTGCAATGAAGATTAAAAATGCATTAAACAGCTCGACTGCTAACTCAAAAAAAAACCTGAGCCATACAGATAAAGAAAGTTGGTCTTTATTTTCAATCATTCGTGGAATATGAGCATCGCTGGCCAAACCTACACTTATTGCCCATCCCTAATTGCCCTTAAGGTGGCGGTGAAACACCTCCTTGAACCGCTGCTACCATGTGGTGCAGGCACATGCATTGTTCTCTGAGGGAGGGGATTTCAGGAATTTGACACAGCAACAGTGAAAGTGACATATTTCCAAGTCAGGATGGTGAGTGACTTTGAGAGGGACTTTTAAAAAATAAACTTAGAGTACCCAATTAAATTTTTCCAATTAAGGGACAATTTAGCATGGCCAATCCACCTACCCTGCACATCTTTGGGTTGTGGGGGCGAAACCCACGCAAACACGGGGAGAATGGGCAAACTCCACACGGACAGTGACCCAGGGCCGGGATTCGAACCTGGGACCTCGGCGCCGTGAGGCAGCAGTGCTAACTACTGCGCCACCGTGCTGCTTCGACTTTGAGAGAAACCTACAGGTGGTTGTGTCCCTCAGCATTTGCTACCCTTGTCCTTCTAGGTGGTAGAGGTTGTGGGTTTGGAAGGTTCAGTTCAAGGAGCCCTGATGGATTGTTGCAGTGCATCTTGTAGATGGTCCACACTGTCGCCATTGTGCGTCAGTGGTGGAGGGAGTGAGTGTTTAAGGTAGTGGAGGTAGTTAAGGGGTGCCTATCATGCGGCTGTTTTGTCTTAGATGGTGTTGAGCTTCTTGAGTGTTGTTGGAGCTGCGCTCATCCAACCAAGTGGAGAGTATTCCATCACCCTCCTGGCTTGTGCCTTGTCGATGGTGGACAAGCCTTTGGGGGTCAGGAGGTGAGATACTCATCACAACATTTCCAGGCTCTGTCCTGCTCTTGTAGCCACAGTATTTATCTAGAAACATAGAAAATAGGGCAGGAGTAGGCCATTCGGCCCTTCAAGCCTGCTCAGCCATTCATTATGATCGTGGCTCATCATACAACTCAGTAGCCTCTTCCTATCTCCGACCCCCCCCAATTCTCACCCTCCCCCCTCCCCGTATCCTTCGATCCCTTTCGTCCCATGAGCAATATCTAACCGCTTCCTGAAAACATCGAATGTTTTGGCCTCAGCTACGTTTTGGTCGCAAATTCCACAGACTCACCACCCGCTGAGTGAAGACATTTTTCCTCATCTCAGTCCTGATGGCCTCCCCTGTATCCTCAGATTGTGACCCCTGGTTCTGAGCTCCCCCACCATCGGGAACAGCCCCCACCCCCACCTACCCTGCCTAGTCCTGCTCAACCTCTTCTAAAATTGCATCGCTTGCCTTTTTAATTCTTTCAATGGCGTGGACTGGCTCAAGTCAGCACTAATTGTCCATCCCTAATTGCCTCGAGAAGTTGGTGGTGATTCACCTTCTTGAACTACTGTAGGCCATGTGGTGTAGGCACACCTGCATTGCTGTTAGGAAGGAAGGGCAAGGATTTTGACCCAGTGACAGTGAAGGAACTGGGATATAATTCCAAGTAAGTCATGGTTGGTTCAGTTACGTTTCTGGTCAATGCTGACCTCCAGGATGTCTGTGGTGTGGGATTCAGCAGTGGCTGTGCCATTGGCTGTGAAGGAGAGATGGTTACATTATTCCTTGTTGGGAATGATCATTGCCTGGCACTTGTGTGGCGTGAATGTTGCTTGCCATTTATTGGCCCAATCTTAATCGTTGGTTACTGCTGACCCACCTAGTCTCAACTAGCAACATAGCAATTAGAATCCGTGCCATGAGTTGGGGAGGGGTAAACCGGTGAGAATTCCTGCTCCTAATCACCATTCAGTGCACGTGTGGAAATTGGATGAAGACATGATTAGTGTTGGTTACCATGTTCTAGGGTAGCAAACCTTGAAGATATGTCAATAATCAGCACTTCAGGCAGAGATTCTCAAGGAGGATTATACATGCCTCCATAATATGTTGTTTTTCCAATGTTCTTTTCATTGACTCGAATTAGCTTCCTACTGTTGGTTCATCCAAGCCATAATCATCAGGCACACATCCGAAATGTCAGGGGTTGGGCTCAGATGGTCCCGGCTTCAGGATTTCAGCAACAGTGGGAAAATTCAGCCCACGAGTTCAAATTCCACCATGGTAGCTGGGAAATTTAAATTCAATTAAATAAATAAATCAGGAATAAAATGCTTGGGATCAGTCAGGTGACCATGAAACTACTGGGTTGCCATAAAAGCCCATTTGGTACACTGGCATCCTTCAGGGGAAATAAATTTACCCTCCTTATCCAGTCTAGTCTATATGTGAATCCAGGCACACAGCAAGGGTAGTTGATCCTTACCCTCCGAAATGACCTAGCAAAGTTAGTTAGTTGACTAAATGTTTGCTATTAGATGTGATTATGTAATTGGGAAGCGCTTGCTGAATAATCCTGAGCGTGCTATAACTACACTAATAACTAATTTAAGTTAATCAGTTACGCTCATAACATGGCACAGTTAAGTGACATATATTCATATGCAGGGACTTGTTCCCTGCGAACAAAAGAAATATGTTCAAGCCTTGCACTTATTTTGAATTACCCAGGAGCTCGGTGAGCCTTTGGATGTTAGCGTCCCGGCTGCCAAAGCAAATCTTCTTCACCCAGATCAATGAAGTCTCCTGGAGAAGAGGAGGACAAAGGAGGCACCACAAAGGCACTCTGAAGGCTTACCTCAAGTCATGCAAAATAACGTCAAATAACTTGCTCAGAAGAGACCTACTTAAATGAACCTCCTGACTGAAGGGACACAATTCTTCAAGGATGCCTGACAGCAAGAGGAGGCCTGGAAAAGGAGCTTGAGAAAGGAATACCAGTGATCTACAGTACAGTGGTCCATCCCAACTCCCAGAAACACCTGCCAAGTGCGCGGTCGAAGATGTGGCTTTAGGATCGGGCTCATTAGCTGCAAGGACCCATAGAACCCATGACCAGTAACATGGAGTTTCGTAGGTGGACAATCATACTTGTTAGCGAGAGATCGTGGAAGAAGAATAATTCCCGGTTGCTTTCTCCATGGCAATGTCTCATGTAGCACCCTTTTCTCCCGCAGTGCAAATTGTTGTTTAAAATTTGGCATTCTTGCATTTGTCCTGACGAGTGCAGGATAAAAGTTCTCAGCAGCATGTCTCTCTTTTCAGCAACATTCACTTAGTTGTCAATAAAGTGGTTCAGCACCGTCTACGCAAAGGCAATCAGGGATGGGCAGTAAATGCTGTCTTGCCAGTGAAACTCACATCCCCCGAGTTAGTAAAACATACATGGGGAACGAGGCCCCATGGAGTCAAACCTCCTCAACAAATCAATGTCTTCAGGAAAGGGCAGGAGGAAAGTAAGCCACCAGCAAAAATAAATTAAAATGTGTTGCACATCAAATAAAATGTGTGGAAACATAAATTTACAAAGAGTCGTTCTCCAGTGCGTGATGGCAGTGAGTGGGAAGTAGCAAGTTCCTCATGCTGTGATATCTTGTCTGCACCATCTGCCAGTGATGAAGTGCTAAATGCAGGAAAGATCATTCCCAAAGGGAGGCAAGGAAAATCTAGGAAAGTGAGTCACGTTTTACCCTATTCTCTTGCACTGCCATATATTTTGGCATTTTCCGAAGGCTGGGAGTCATTGTCCCAGCTGTATTGTGAGTCAGGGAATGATACATGGCCTGTTGAAATGAAGTACATTAAAAATGGAGCTTAGGAGCAAGTTAACAATGCGACTAGTTAGGAACATACATTTAAAGAGTGCACAATACATAACTTGCATTATCCTCATATTGTTCATATTGGGACTAGCCCGGAACACTTGCATTATCCTTCCCACTGTCTGTAAAATAATTCCAACTGAACTGACTCTCCCAGTTCCGAAGGACTCATATTGAACTCAAAACGTCAACTTTGTTTCTCCCTCCGCAGACGCTGCCAGACCTGCTGGTTTTTTCCGGCATTTTCTGTTTTCTTTTCAGATTCCAGCATCCACAATATTTTGCTTTGTATGTTCTATTCCTGGTCTCCTTGTTTACTGGATTCTTCTCCTCAAGACACTCTTCCGCTTCTCAAATTCTCAATCACCCATCCTTTGCTGGCGGTCACGCCCTCCTCAAACCTCCTTCTCTACAAAGTCCTTTAAGATTTTGCCGCTTCTAATTCTGTGTCCATTTCTCCCGCAGCTCTGCAATTTGATTCCTGTTACGATTCCAGTTGTTGCTATAACTGGACGGGAAGGTCCTAGAATGAAATCCTGACTCAAAAGACCGTGGGGGTCCGTCCCGCTGGTGTGGCATGCCATTGGGAGTCGCTATTTCGCCGGATGCTCATGGGGTTTCCCATTGCGGGGGCAGCCCCACGTCGTCGGCAAAATGGAGAATCCCGACGGCGGAGAATTCAGCCTTGTAGCTTTTACTTAAAAAAATAAAACATGGGGCAACAGAGTCACAGGACCACTGATTAGCTTTAACAACAAGGAAAAAAAACATTTATTAAGCACGAAAAGTTAGATGATGATACAATAGTCCTTTACGCTCCCCTTAGTTTAACATTTACACACAGGTTTTAGGATTAACATGGATTATGAAATACATCTTAATTTACAATGGTCTCATTAACACAAAGTCCCTTTTAAGCACAAGATGACTATGGGCAAATACACTCTCCATTCTGAAACCCAAATGAATATTTGTGGATGTCTCCTCAGAAACCTCCCCAGATTATTATCATGTGAGAGTTTACAAACTCCACCACCAAAACCACACTTTAAAATCTTCTATCTGAAGTATGCTTCCCCTTTGTGGTTTGTATTCTGAAATCCAGACTGGGTTTTCCAAATGACATTTATACCCAAAGCTTCAGCTGCACTTTTAACGATGAACCCAGTCTAGTATTTTACATTATTCCCTTTTAGGTTTTCTATGTCTCAACTGTTTCTGCACAAATGCTGAGATCCAGCACCGAGTTCCATAATTATTTCAACTCACGTTCCACAGGCTGTAGTAAAATCTCAGTAAACTGAAAATGACTTCAGATATATTTCTGGCAGCTCAGTCTTCTTCTCAGCTCTGTCTGGCTTTACTGAACAGTGCTCTATTCTAGTACCTTTGATCTCAGACCTCTTGGAAACTTCTCTTCACTTCTTTACTTTCCTTAACCAGCTGCTCTTCAGATCTCTGCCATTGCTTTCTCAGCCATGACTCCATAGTGTGGGTTTTCTTCTAGCAAAGGTAAGAGAGAGAGATGTTCCCTCTCAAACCTTCTAAACCAACTGCTTCTAGCAGAGCTGTGAGAGCTGCCTTCTCTCTCACTACCTATCTCCAACTGCAATCTAATTAGCTAACTAAAATTTAAAATCATCACCCTACAAGGCCCCAGATGGCAAGCATCGCCCACATGCCTAAGCCTTTTATTTATTCTTCAAGCTGTAGCCCTTTCTAAGCACATTAGAAACACAGTTGAATTTAACCAACCCTCACATGGACAAATTTCTTTGTCCAGCAATAATCTAAGTTTTATCCTTCCAGCACAGAAACATTAAATTAAACCCATTTAAAGCTATACCTTGTTTCTAATGTTTACTAATACATAAAATAAATTCCTTAAAACTACCGCTATTTTCCAAACATTCCTTGCTAGATTTTTACCTCTTCAATAGGACTGAAAGAGGTCACGACTGATTCTCTATGACTCCGACCATGATACATTGCTCTTCTTTCATCCGTTCCTCTGCAGCCTTTAGACAGGTTCATTCACACCGCCCAACTCCTCCAACACTTTTCCTCGGATCACAGCAACTGGAGTCCAATAAGGATCCATCGCTGACCCTGCATTAACTTTATGCTATTACTCAATGGCATTATCAGTGCCATAGAGGGAAGTGGAAGATTCTAAAACCAGTTTACTGGACTATAGAACCATCAGTGACTGTGGAATGGAAAATGTGTTGGGAGGACAGGACCATATGGCGATGAAGATAAGGGTTGAGTGAGTATTTGTTGGTGGAGGGATGAAGATGGAAAACCAGCAGGGAGAACACTGCAGAAGTCAAGCAGGTTAAAAATATCTGGGGCACTTTTGGTTTATGTGGGGATTGATGAGTCTAGTCAATTTATTTGCCTCACTCCCATCATCCGCAATGCTCATTTTGTCACAATCCCTCTCCTTCCAGGACAACATTAATTCTACTGTGTCTACTTTCCAGTGAATTCTCACCCCCTACCATCCTTACTCATCCCCTCATAATTCCTACCTCCATTTCTTCCTCTCTCTCTCTCTGCTTCTTTGCATCATCCCACACAACAACGTTCGTTTGACTGTCAATCTATTTCAATCATATCCAAAGCTGTGTACGATGCCCCAGTCACCTTATCTCCCCATCTCTAGCTGAAACCCCAGACACTCCCAAGCTGACTGCAAACCCACACCTTCATGAACCCTCCCCATTCTCTCGCACTCCAGTATGCAACATGCCACCATACCCCTCTCTCCCTCTTTTCTATGGCTGACCCCCATCCACCTTTTCCTCCACTTCTCTATTTAGCTGACACTGACACTGCCTCCCACTATGCACCGCAGTAATTTGTGTAAAGTGTTGTGTACTCCGTGTAGAGAAAGGTGATGGTGTGTTACAAATGCACTCAAAAGTTTCAAGTTGCTGTGGCAACAAGCACTTTTACACGCATGTTAGTCTGTAGCTATGGTAGAAACCCCAACTTTCTCCCCATTACGCGGCTAACCAGAAATCTCTCCCCCGTTACCATCTGCCATTGACATGTGTGTTGGAAGGATTTGCGGGTTGATAATCAATCCTCTCGGCTGGGCAACAAAGGCACTTTCCTCGGCCATTAAGTGGGACATGAACCCTGAGATTCTGGCTCATAAGATGAGATGCTACACACTGCATCCCACAAGACCTCAAAGATGTGCAACACACAGCTCCATAAACAGAGCAGAACTCTTCGAGAAACGAATGATTTGTTTTTCAGCTACTTGAAGTGATGAAACCTGAGCCCATGGAGCAACGAGGCTTTTAATAGGGTCACAGGTAAAAACAACTGGCAGTTTTTGATTTTTAAGAATGGGGTCGGATGGCTGGTGCAAGTGAGCGAGAGGCTTGAAGAGAAGACATAAAGTACTTCAGGCAGAAATGACAGGGTAGGCCACACTGGTAGATAGTGGGGAAGAAGTGGAGGCTAAGAGGCTAAGGGGGCTCAGGAGCAAGTCAAGGAGCAGAGGCGCGAGGCAAAGGGTGCTGGTTTCGGAGAGACAGAAAACAGTGCTGCAAACAGTCAGAGGGGGTCTCAACAATCCTGTTTGGGAGCGTTGCGGGTCGATCAACAGATTAAAATTGAAAATCCAATTTAAATTTAAATGCAAGTATTAACAGACTTGTTAATAGTCTGTTAATATTAAGGGAAAAGTGTCACTCACCCTGTGGACATTTTAACACAAGAATCTCCATGTAATTACACTGGATCCTTCAATGGATTGCGTGACCAATTTGAATGTATTATAGATATAATTCCACACAGATACACTCAGAAACTATTGCTTGTAAAGCCTTTTGCCATTGACTCTCCCCGACCTTGCACCCTATCAATAACCTTCCCTTTTCCTATCTCTCACCACCCCAGCTGCCTCTTTACTTATACTGATTATGACTCTAGCCTTTTCAAGCTATGGGAAAAGGTTCCTGACCTGAAATGTTCACTTGGTTTCCTTCTCCACAGGTGCTTCCAGACCTCCTGAACATTTCCAGCTATCAGAGGCGGATTTACAATGAAACTCACGGTGCTTAGGCATAGGGCCTGACCAATGGGGAGCCCCCACGCCAATCAGTGCACTGGGCATCCAATCAGAGCCTGGTTACTCTGCATTTACTGAGAGGCTCACTTTGAATGAGCAACGCATGCATCACAGAGTGAAATAAGACTCTAACTGGTAAGTCTGAAAGAACGGGGAAACAATGATCAGGACTGTGCGAATGGTTCACTTGAGGCGTGCGCTCGCGTGCAAAGAATGAAGAGAGACGACTAGGCGAGGAGGAAGAGGCAGAGGCTGCTGAGGTTTCACCGTTTTTGCAAAAGACAAGCAGGTTTGTGACTCGGCCAGGGTAGGGCAGCTACAGCGAGGCGCGAAGTACAGAAAGCCGCCACGGGGTGAGGTCAGCCGCCAACCGGAGCAGGCAAGGCGAGCAAATTTGCAACTTGACCAGGGCGGGCCAGCAACAGCAAGGCGCGGCACCCCGAATCAAAGCTTAGGCAGAATGAGACAACGAGTGAGGCAGGAGGCTGCCTTGGAGACCCCCAGGTGAGCGAGCTGAGTGCGATTGCGCGAATGGTAGAGTGCGAGGGGTGGGGAGACTGTGAGGGGATGCGGGGGGGGGGGGGGGGGGTCAGAGGGTGTGGGGGAGAGGTGAGTGTGTGAGGGGCTTTGCCAGGGTTGCAGACTTGCATGGAGGTAGAACGCATGAGGGCTGGGTTGCATTTTGAAGGGAGAGAGAGTTGTGATGGGGAAGAAGTTCATGTGGAGGGAGAGATTGTGCGGGTGGAATAGGCAGGAGTAGAGCGAGGCTTGTTTGAAATCCAGAATCACAGCTTCATCTTTGAAAAATGAAACCTTGACGACCTTGAATTGAAGCTGATAAAAATATGGGATTGACTGTGCAAAGGCCTGCTCTTTCAAGCACTTCATTATAATCAAAGCCACTTTCTTTTGCAATATGAAGCAAAAATTTGGCAGTCAAAAAAACAGAAAATTGAAGGCAAGGCAAAAGGATAAGGCTAGGCACAAAGACAGTTTGTCATTTTACTTTTAAAAGACCTAAGTATTGAACAGTGCACAAATGAAAATGACAATCGCTTATTGTCGCAAGTAGGCTTCAATGAAGTTACTGTGAAAAGCCCCTAGTCGCCACATTCCGGCACCTGTTTAGGGAGGCTGGTACGGGAATTGAACCCGCTCTGCTGGCCTGCCTTGGTCTGCTTTCAAAGCCAGCGATTTAGCCCTGTGCTAAACCAGCCCCTTGTGCAAACTGCAAATTTCTTCTCATCTAAACGTTATGGGTGAATTATCTGATGACTTAGACATTTCGATTTCCAGAGATACCACAACACCTGAAAAAGTTGAACAAGAAGTGGACTTAAACGGAACTACAAGATATCACTGAATCTTTTGTTGAAGTGGGGGAAGAGATCTACCCTGAAGACATGGCCTTATGGCCATTAGATACGGCAGAATATTTTGTACTGAATAAACCAGAAAACATAGGGAATATGGAAAATTTGAGAAAAGGGTTTGAGGCTGGGGGCTGAAAGCAGGTCAGAAGACAAGTCCCATTTTCTGAGTGTGAGCAGAAATGGGATGACGGAAATTAGGAATTGGTTATTTTATTGGAAACTTCTAAGGCAGTCGACTGTTACGTTTGCAAATTATTCCCTGACCCTAGTAAATGCAACAGTCACTTGTCGATGGGTACTCGAACAGGAGGAATGTTGGAAGAGATATTGCAGATCATGAAACTTCCAAAGCTCATATTAAAGCTACATGTGCGTTCATGCCCAGTTGAAAATTATCTGGGAGAATTGATTCTGCATTATGAGCGCAGTCTGAAAAGGGGTGTTCTTACTGGAGGAAAGTGCTGAGACATTTCATAGAATTTGATTTCATAGAATTTACAGTGCAAAAAGAGGCCATTCGGCCCATCGAGTCTGCACCAGCTCTTGGAAAGGGCACCCTACCCAAGCCCACACCTCCACCCTATCCCCATAACCCAGTAACCCCACTCAACCAACACTAAGGGCAATTTTGGACACTAAGGGCAATTTAGCATGGCCAATCCACCTAACCTGCACTTCTTTGGACTGTGGGAGGAAACCGGACCACCCGGAGGAAACCCACGCACACACGGGGAGGACGTGCAGACTCCGCACAGACAGTGACCCAAGCCGGGAATTGAACCTGGGACCCTGGAGCTGTGAAGCAATTGCGCTAACCACTATGCTACCGCACTGCCCTTGTTCCTACAGTCAAACAGATGTTTTCCTTAGGATTACCTCCAAGAGGACATGATTAATCATCAGTGTCAAGTCAAAGAGGTCATTTTTAGCCTGTCTTCAATATCTCAGTGAATTTGATGGACCTCTCAAAGGAGCATTTGAAAAGTTATCAAAATTGTGGCTCAGGGAAGACCAACTTTTTAACGCACCAAATCTACGATGACCTCATTGCTATAATGGCAGAGCTGCTCATAAACCAGTTCGCCAATGAAGTAAAAGACGCCAAATACTATTCCATAACAGTTGATTCAACACCAGATGGGAGTCATGTGGACCAATTAACATTAATTCACTTCTGAGTATCTGGAGACACCTGTTTTGGAAATCATTGCAAATTTTAGGTTTGGGATATCAAAAATTGTTCTGGGCTGAGCTTAAATAATGCTGCAAATATGGCAGGAAAATATTCAGGTCTACAAGCAAGACTGAGCAATGCAAGCCCCCTGTGCATTATTCATCCCATGTTCCAGTCACGTCTTGAATTTAAACTGCAACGCTGCAGCTGAATCCTGTGAGGGAGCTGGACATTTCTTTTTACTTTGTTCAAAATGTGTTTGCCTTTTTTCAGTTTCCATGCATCAGTGGAATATATTGCAATCATACTTGGTGCAGGCAAATGGAAAACAATTAACAGTCAAAAGAATTTGTGACCCCAGGTGGTCCGCTCATACAGATGCAGTTTTGGTTTTGAAAATGAAATTTGCTGATATATGGGAAACCTTATTAGACAGAGCCAGAATTCAGAAAAGCCATGTGTGAAAGCTGAAGCAAAATTTATCAGAGAATAGAATCCCTACAGTGCAGAAGGAGGCCATTCAATCCATTGAGTCTGCGCTGAAGCTCTGATAGAGTACCCTAACCAGACACACACCCCACCCTATCCCCGCAACCCAGTAAACACACCTAATCTTTTTTGGACACTAAAGGGGAATTTATCATGGCCAATCCACCTAACCTGAACATCTTTGACTGTGGGAGGAAACTAGAGCCCCCCGAAGGAAATTCACAAATTATCCCCGTAACCCAGAAATTAAGCGACTTCTTAACAGAGAAGTTTGAAAAGTACGATAATGCTGTTTTTACTCTTTTGTGGAACTGTTTACTTCAAAGAATTAATGCTGTCAGCAAATCACTGCAAAACGTTGATACAACTTTATTGAATCCTGCACAATTGTTAGCCTCAGTTAAAAGTTTTGTCATGGAACCTCAAAATAACTATAGCCCTGATGGAAGCAGAGGCACAAACATTACCAACAAAAATAGGTCCCTGTAATGATGAGAAACATACAAGACGCAGTTAATTGTTCGATGAAACTAGAGATAATGAAATAAATCTTGCAGGAGAAGAGAAGATCATCGTTGAGACTGCCGATGTTATGTGTGACATAATAATGGTACAATTGCAGAGTAGAAGTGAATCTCTGAAGAAAACTTTTGATTTGTTTTGTGTGCTTTTTGGCAGAAGTTTGGATGGAAATGCTAAACATCACTGCAGCAACCACTACCAGGTCATACATAAATCCTTTTGTAGATGAAGTGGAACAATTCATCGTTTCTCAATAATGATGTGCTCTGTGCTTCAGGATCACCAGCATATTTGTACAGACTTGTATATGGTGGTTCGTGGGCAACCTTTCCAAATGTGGAAACCATTCTGACACTTTATTTAACAATACCTGCTTCTGGTGAACGTTCTTTGTCTGTATTGAAAAGAGTTAAAATTATTTGCGAAGTACGATGACTAAGGAACATTTCACGACTTCAGCAATATGCCAATCGAAAGTGCGACTTTACAAGATTATACCTACAAAGATGTAATTGATGATTTTGTGAAGGAAAAGTATAGAAAGAAAGCGATCAACAAGGGATCAAGCAAGAAAATCTTCAAAATCTGTCCCTTTTCCATATTCTCTGGTTTGAATTCTGTTTTCAAAATGGACCATTGCTGGCTTGATATAGTTGGTTAGATGTTGGTTGTTCTTTTTTTCCCCCCCCTTTAAAATTTGTTTTAGAATACCCAATTAATTTTTTCCAATTAAGGGGCAATTTAGCATGGCCAATCCACCTAGCCTGCACATCTTTGGGTTGTGGGGGTGAAACCCACGCAAAGACGGGGAGAATGTGCAAACTCCACAAGGACAGTGACCCAGAATCGAACCTGGGATCTCGGCACTGTGAGGCAGCAGGGCTAACCCACTGCGCCACCGTGCTGCCCATGCTGGTGGTTCTAATCGCCATCGCTCTCAAGACTGGTCTTCAGGAAGTCTCCAGGACAGAGAACAGAATCCTGTAGACAGAGCCACTCATATTGGAGTTGGACTGACTGGACAGTCCGCTCGTGTGAATTTACAGCAATAACATCTTTGGTTTAGTGAGAGGAAGTAAGGAAGTTAGCTATTGAAACTGAATGAGACTCTGAAATATACTGATTGGCAGCGCATGCATCTTGTTGATTGGGAGTGTTTGCTCCTGACTCAGGCTGGCTCATCCTGTCCTGCACTGGCCTCTGCCGCAGAGATGTGGATGGCTGATTTTTCCATCTCGAAGCTCGTCAGCCAGTCCCATGTTTGCTCGCCTCACGGCACGTCGCAATATTGACCACCTTTACCGTCATTGTTACAAGAACATAGAACATTACAGCGCAGTACAGGCCCTTCGGCCATCGATGTTGCGCCGACCCGTGAAACCACTCTAAAGCCCATAAGAGGTAAGCTTGGATTTCAATCCACCAATTATTCATAGGGGCGTGCTTTTACACGTTAAAAAGCACCCTATCCGTGATCAATCTGTGTATTTTTGTGGTTTCCAACTTTGCGTTCTGTGGTGCGAGGGTGGGAGGGGGTCAGAAATGAAGGTGAGTGCAAGGCTCCATGAATCTTGAACCCTCCTACCCTGCAGGCAATTTTCTGTTTTTGCTCCAGATTTTGGAGGATAGTCAATACTTTGGATTTGCTTCACCGAGCACGTGTCAGGGTTGGCGTTTGGGGAGGATGACACAAAACGACCTCTGAGACCCTTCGAAATTAACACCTCGGCATGTGCGTGGACCCGTGGTTTGGGGGCAGTGACAAGTTATTAATAACACAATCATCAGTAACTCCACTTCTGCCTGTCTGTGAAAAATCCCACCTCACATTCAGAAACAGTAGCCTGCAGCCTTGAAACAACCAGGTGGCTTTTCAACGCACATTCTGAAAATGAGCTCCCAGATAATGTCGGGTTTTGTGGCTTTCCCTGGTGTCAGTAAACGCCGAAAATAAATTCCGCCGGGCTGCAATCATAATCCTTTCAGCCGCAAAGCAATTTTCTATTATTAACCAGTTAGATTTTGACTCCTGTTTCACTGTGATCTCGATATGTTGTGGAGTTCACCCCTCATTATGACACTTGGCTCCTGAGAGCTGTATTGTAATGAAGGCGCTGCCTTTCTGTTGCGCTATCGGTGTTGTACAGATACAAGTCCATCATGATTCATACTTGTGTTATTATCTTATCGTTGCCTGGAGTGATAGTGTCACACTATAATTGCTTTTCCTTCCTGACTCACCGAAATGTCAGACTGAGGTGCGAAAATGGCTTTGAACCAATTTTTAAAAGTGAATCTCGAGCGACTGGTTTTTATTTTTGCCCCTTCCTGCACAGCTCCTGCTGACCACTCGAGTTTAAAACCGGGTCTCATTTCCATTGAGTTTTGGGCTGTGGTTTCGAGTGAGCCTATACTGAATGCAGTTTAGGTGATTTCATTGAAATGCTTAAGCTCTTTGCGGGTTTGGCAGAGCTGCTATCCTCTGGCTGGAAAGTCTCGCATTAGGGGCCACAGTCTCAGGATAAGGCTGGCCATTTAGGACGAGGAGGAAAAAGGAATTTCTTCACTCACAACATTCGAACGTATGAATCGGGAGCATTAGTACGTCAATCGGCCCTTTGAACCTGCTCCGCCATTCAATAAGATCATGGCTGATCTGATTGTGGCCTTAGCCTCGCAGCACGGTTGCGCAGTGGTTAGCACTGCTGCCTCACAGCGCCTGTGACCGCGGTCCAATTCCGACCTTGGGTGACTGCCTGTGTGGAGTTTGCACTTTCTCCCCGTGTGTGCGTGGGATTCCTCCGGGTGCTCCGGTTTCCTCCCACGGTCCAAAGATGTGCAGGTTAGGTGGATTGGCCATTCAAATAGCCCCTGAGTGCCCAAAAGGTCAGGTGGGGTTACAGGGATGGGGCTGGGGACTGGGCTCAGGTACGGTGCTCTTTCAGAGGGTCGTGTTTTGATATGCTCTTGTCGTAGCATAAGCTGCTTCCTTGATGTGCACTCTGACAAAGGAAGGTTCATACTTGGAGATAGCTTCAACACGTTTATTAAACTGTTAACAATTCTCCTACTTGGATTCGACGCTACACTTAATTCCGCTATAGCTACGCAGACTGACGAACCAGTCTGCTACAATCCACGTGGTGGGTGTGATGTGTTTCAATCAACCCTGTGTCTGTACTCACTGAGTGTCTCCACTGGAAAGAGACTGAGCATGTGTGCAGTGTCCTTATATATGGGTTGGTGTAATGCCCCCCTGTGGTAGTGTCACCTCTGTGTGTATCGTGACTGCCCATTGGCCGATTTCTATCTTACTGACCTATTGGTTGACTGTCTGTGTGTCATCTCTCTGGTGCTCCCTCTAGTGTCTAGCTAGGTGTAGTGCATGTACATTAACCCTTTGGGTACTTACAGTGATGTACATCACCACAGGTCGGTGCAGACTCGATGGGTCGAATGGCCTCCTTCTGCACTGTGGGGATTCTTCGATTCCTGCCTATGCTCTGACTGCCTCGTTAGTCAAGAATCCATCTACCGCTGTCTTAAAAGTATTTGGTGGCCATGATGTGGAGATGCCGGCGTTGGACTGGGGTGAGCACAGTAAGAAGTCTTACAACACCAGGTTAAAGGACTTAACCTGGTGTTGTAAGACTTCTTAAAAATATTATCTGGCGGAGAGAGTTCCAACGACCCACAAACAGAGAAAAAAACCGCCATCTTCAACGGGAGACCCCCTATTTATAAACTGTGCTATGAATCTTTGGCATTTTCTAACCCACAGCTCGGTGAATATTTTTGATGTCGTTGTTAGAAAATCTATCGGGTTACCTCACCACATTTTCTACAGCAAAGGTGGTGAATTGTTACAGCTCACTCAGAGAGTGCTGGTTTCTGCAGAAATATACATGTTGTAGTCTGGATGCATGGATAGCAATGCCAGAGGCTCCAGTGACATGTTTCCCATCATATAACTAACCAGGAATCACTCCCACTCTTATCGCCTGCCACTCATGTATGTTGGAAGGATTTACAAATTAATACTCAAGATATAACTTCCTTGGCCATCAAATCCCTGAGTGGGACATGAACCCACAGCTTCCAGCTGAGAGACAGGGGAGCCACCTCTGTGCCACAATGCAAGTCTCGTTGACAAATATAACCCCTTGGTAACTGTTTTGATCTCATGAACCGTTTTTTTTCACAAAGCCCAGTGACTCAGTATCATTAGATCCAATAGCCGGTGGCAATATCCTTGGCACACTATGGTCTAACCGCGATAAAACAACCAAACATTGTAGGGGCTGGAATCTGAAGCGACAACAGAGGTTGCGGGAGGTGGTTCGAGCTTTAACAACGCTAGCTTTTAGTTGCTACTTTTTGTTACAATCTCTTAAAGCTCTAACACATATTCTCCCTCCCTCCCTCTCTCCCGTTCAGACAAAGTGTCAATGGACTCAATATGTTAACATTTCGCCCTCTCTTCATAGATGCTGCCTGACCGGCGGAGTTTTCCCAGCGTCCTGTGTTCTGGCTTCGTGGTCTAACCAAGGCTGTGTTCAAATTTAACATTCCTTTTTTTTTTGCCTTTCAATTCGCGAAATGAACCACATTTATTCTCCAGAGCATCCGCGGGCTCCTCAATTCTCCAAAGCCAAATGACAAATTTGGGAAACCGAAAAGATTGCAATGATTGAAAATGAGCAAAACTGCCTCTTGTGCTCCAAGCGCACACTGACTGCTACCAAACAGGCTAATTCCCACTCAAATGCTTTTTAAATGTTTGAATCGTTTCAAGACAAAATGTGCAATGCATTTGCAAAGATCGCCATTGATCCTAAACACGTTTGATGAAGAATAGTGGATGAGGAATTCTGAAAAAAGCATTTATAAATTATATTGTGAATAACTTTTCAAATCACCCTGTAATTTGGATGTGATTTTTGGTGTGTTGGTTGTTTAAACTCTGCACTGCACTGAATCCACACAAGAGAAATTTAATATAAATGTGTGAAACATTGTGATAAAATGGCACTAAACTCAATAAAAATAATAGCAGCACATGATCTCATGTGCAACATATCTTTTAATATTTAAACATATTACGATTCAAACTATTCTCTGCCTCCTATTTCAGGTCTCCCTGTAACTCAGGGTTGGGCAGCAATGTTGCAGCATTTTGACCATTTTAATGCATATTAAATACATTTTTCTGCTGCTTTTGTGGATGTCCAGAAGAATTAGGATTTTTTTTTTTAAACGTTTCCACAGCCAAGGTGAGCTTGACTCAACTCAGTCCTCCCATTTCTGTAAAGGGTGACTTCAACTTATATATCGCATTAAATGTGCTAAAACATCCCAAGGGGTTTAACAGCAGATCCAAAAAAAGCACATTTAGACAGGGAGGGCTAAACCTTCCGGCCCGTTCTGCAGGCAAGATCTTCTGGACCCGCCAAAGGCGACTCCACCCCCCCCCCCCCCCCCCCCGGCCCCCCCCCCTCCCCCCCACCCCTCCATCGAGGCGGCTTCCCCGACAGCGGTGGAGGGCAAGCGAGTCGCACAAAACGTTGCAGACATCAATGGGAGCGAAAGCTCCCCCTGCTGGCCAGTGGGCCCGTCCCCCCTCCCCTCACCCCCACCTCCACCTCCAGAAAACATGCTGCAGTGGGGTGATAAATCCCACCCAATATCACAGACAGCACTGTGAGGACAGACGATCAAAAGCTTCTTCAAAGATGTAGGATTTAGGGAGCATCTTATAGAAGGGAAGGGAGAGTTGGAGAGACCAATCAGGGCACCATTAAATTCGGGGAGGCTCAAGAGGCCAGAATTAAGGGAGCACAGAGATATTGGAGCGTTTTGTGGGAAATTACAAAGACAGAGGGGGGGGGGGGGTTGGTGGGGGGGCGGGGGTGAGGGGTGAGGCCGGGGACGGGTCCGAAAATAAGGATGTGAGTTTCAAAATTGAGGCATTGCTTAACCAGGAGCCTGCAGGTCAGTGAGCGCTGGGGCTGATGAGTGACCAGGACTTGATGTGGGTAAGCAGAGTTGTAGCTGACCGCATGTTTCCAGAAGGCCGACCAGGTGTACTTTGGAGTATAAAAGTCTCGGGGTCACAAGGTCAGAGTGAGGGTTTCAGCAGTAGATTACCTGAGGCAAGGGAATGGTCGGGCAGTTTTATAAGCAAGGGTACAGCCACTGTGATCAATTTGAAGACTTGCACTCCTTGCTTCAACTCAAGTGCCAGCTGTGGCTCTCTGGGTAACATTCTCACCCACAAGTTAAAGGTCTGAGGGCTCAGTTCACACTCCAGAGAGTAGAGTGTAAAATCCAGGCTGATACTTTCAGTGCTGCGCTATATTTCAGTTGAGACATCAAAGTGAGGCCCTCTCAAGTGGATGTAAAAGATTTTGCGGCACGATATCAATGGAGAGGATAAGTTTTCACTGGTGGCCTGGCCAACATTTATTGCTAAAAGAGATTATCTGATCATTTATTTAATTTTTATTTGTGTGAGCGAGCTGTGCACCAATTGGTTGCTGAGTTTCCCAAAGTGCAACTTCACAACAGTGAGTACATGTCAAAAAATATTTCCTCCTCCCATCCTACTTCCTGTAAGGACTCCACTCCATTTCCCCAGCGCGGGGCAGCAGCACGGTAGCATAGTGGGTAGCACTATGGCTATTTAGCTTGGCCAATCCACCTAAGCTGCACATCTTTCGGGACTTGTGGGGGGAAACCGGAGCACCCGAAGGAAACCCACGTAGACACGGAGAGAACATGCAGACTCCGCACAGACAGTGATCCAAGCCGGGAATTGAACCTGGGACCCTGGAGCTGTGAAGCAACAGTGCTAACCACTGTGCCACCGTGCCACCCTAATTCAACAGTTTCAGACCAAGAACCTATTTGGATTCCGTTGTTTTGCCTTGTGCCAGTTTAAATCTTGTTTCTCATGTTTTTATTTTCGGACAGAATTGGACAAATGCTTTGTTTCTTTACCACAACCATTATCACTCCCTTTGCCTTTTGTTCCGTGACATCTTTGTCATTTAATCTCTCCCATCCTCTACCCCATCCAAGACCTTCCCTTTTTGCTTTCCCTCCCCCTCCTCCCTTTCGATGGTGCAAAACTCATCAGATTTCGACCCTCCTGCAGTTCTGAAGATGAGTCACATTGGGCTTGATATGTTCACTGTCTGTTCCTCTCTCTGCACAGGAGCTGCTGAATGTTTCCAGCAGCCTTGTTTATGTTTCAAAAGATATATCTCACTGGCTGTAAAGTGCTTTGGGACATCCTGTGGCCCTAAATGGCGCTGTATAAATGCAAAGTCTGTCTTTATGACACGGGCTTCTTGAGCTGGCTGCAAATGGAAACATTTCCCGTTGACTTCATCAAATGCCAACTTGCGTGTAACAGCAGCTGTCCAGATATAGAATCTTCGAGAGTATGGTTCTGATTTTGATTTTGTTTTGGGGGTTGGGGGTCAGATGGGTGGGGGGTGGGGGGGGGGGGTGGGGTGGGGGGGGGGGGGGGGGGGGCGGTGTTGGGTGAGGGGTTGGTGTTGGTAAAACTGTGAAGGTTTCCGATTCGTTTCGGTTTGACTGAAATGTTACTCTCCTGCCGTAATCTCGCCAGCAGATGGCATTCAAACACCAGACACTGACTTGGGTTACTTGCAATGGTTTCATTATTTAATTAACCACAGGCCTGGCCAGGGTGAAAAATTCACAAAACAAACATAAATTTCTCATCCCGTGATCGGTGGGGGGAACCACCTCAATCGGCAACTACAACCCCTTCCTCGGGATATCCCTAATTTGGGGTTACGAAGCCCATCACCTTTCCAGTCTCTCCGATATTTACTATCGATTTCTTTGTTCTTTTTGTGAACTAAATCTGCCATGATCTCCTGCGATCTACTGTCGCCAAATATTCTGAGGGTCTCGATGTAGACCTCCAGGGATCTGTCTCTATGCGAAGCAAGATATTGAGAGTGATGAGGATTCAGGTTGAAACATGAAATTTATTACTCGCAACACCTATAGACAGCGCTGCACAGGGGGTGATCCAGCCTGGGTCGCAATAGTTACATAGACTGATTAGCCTGACTCGGACGGTGTACATGACGCCTTGCTGATACAGAGTAGGTGGAAGAAGGACAATTCTGAGGATCGGGGTGTTCAGAACCAGGGGTTACAATCTGAGGATATCATAGAATCATGGAATTTACAGTGCAGAAGGAGGCCATTTGGCCCATTGAGTCTGCACCGTAGTCACCACTGTTTGTATAATACGTATATGAGAGGTAATACGGTAAGGCTCCTGCATTACAGGTACGGGGGTAGATCCCTGCCTGCTGGCTCCACCCAGTAGGCGGAGTATAAATGTGTGTGCTCACCGAGCTGCAGCCATTTCGGCAGCAGCTGTAAGAGGCTACACATCTCTGCGGAATAAAGCATCGATTACTCTCTACTCTCGTCTCGTCGTAATTGATAGTGCATCAATTTATTAAGACGTCACCATCTGCGGCCACGACCAGCAGGACCACGGCGCTAACCTTTTCAAATTTCTCCACACCGCCAAGCTCCTGAACCTCATGTATAACAAGGAGAAGTACGTGTTCAGCACCAACCGCTTAGCCACCCTTGTCTATGTGGTGCAAAATGGAGTTCTAGGGCCTGACCCTGATCTCATCATGGAACTCCCCCTCCCCCACTGCCCCAAGGCCCTCAAATGATGCCTGGGGTTCTTCTCATACTACGCCCAGTGGATCCCTGACTATGCGGACAAGGCCCGCCCACTCATCCGTTCCATAGTTTATCCCCTGACGGCTGAGGCCCACCAGGCCTTCAACCGTATCAAGGCCGACATCGCCAAGGCCGCGATGCACACGGTCGACGAGACCCTCCCCTTTCAAGTCGAGAGTGATGCATCAGACATCGCTCTGGCCGCCACCCACAAGCAGGCAGGCAGAACCGTGGCATTCTTTTCCCGCACCCTCCATGCCTCCGAAATACGGCACTCCTCTGTCGAATAAGAGGCCCAAGCCACCGTTGAAGCTGTGCGGCATTGGAGGCAGGACCTGGCTGGCAGGAGATTCACTCTCCTCACTGACCAACGGTCGGTTGCCTTCATGTTCAACAACACACAGCGGGGCAAGATCAAAAATGATAAAATCTTGAGGTGGAGGATTGAGCTCTCCACCTACAATTACGAGATTTTGTATCGCCCCGGTCAGCTCAACGAGCCCCCAGACGCCGTATCCCGAGGTACATGTGGCAGCGCACAAGTGGACCGACTCTGGGCCCCACACGATGGTCTCTGTCACCCAGGGGTCACCCGGTTCTTTCACTTCATAAAGGCTCGCAATCTGCCCTACTCCATCGAGGAGGTCAGGGCTATCACCAGAGACTGCCAGGTCTGCGCGGAGTGCAAACTGCACTTCTACCGACCAGACCGCGCGCACCTGGTGAAGGCCTCCCGTCCCTTTGAACGCCTCAGCATGGATTTCAAAGGGCCCCTCCCCTCCTCCAATCGAAACACATACTTCCTTAACGTGGTCGATGAATACTCCAGATTCCCCTTCACCATCCCATGCCCCGATATGACGTCTGCCACAGTCATCAAAGCACTCAATAGCATGTTCATTCTGTTCTGTTTCCCCGCTTACGTCCACAGCGACCGGGGATCCTCCTTTATGAGCGATGAGCTGCGTCAGTTCCTGCTCAGCAAGGGCATTACCTCGAGCAGGACGACCAGCTACAATCCCCGGGGAAACGGGCAGGTGGAGAGGGAGAATGGGACGGTCTGGAAGGCCATCCAGCTGGCCTACGGTCTAAAAATCTCCCGGTATCCCGCTGGCAGGAGGTCCTCCCCGACGCCCTCCACTCCATCCGATCGCTACTTTGCACTGCGACTAATTAAACCCCCCATGAACGTCTCTTTGCCTTCCCTAGGAGGTCCACCTCCGGGGTTTCGCTCCCAACGTGGCTGGCAGCCCCAGGACCCGTCCTCCTCCACAAGCACGTGCGGCTCCACAAGGCGGACCCGTTGGTCGAAAGGGTACAACTGCTACATGCGAACCCGCAGTACGCCTAGGACACAGTCTCCCTCAGGGACCTGGCACCAGCTGGGTTCCCCACCTCCCACTCCAATTGCCCTGGCACCACCCACCCTCCCCCCAGCGCACCTCACCACATCCCCCTCTCCAGGACGATCCGTCCTCTCATTGATTCCACCCAGGGATGAGGATGAGGACTATACGCTCCCTGAGCCACAAGCGACCAAGCTGGCGCCTGCATCACCACCGGGGCTGCGGCGCTCATAACGGAGGATCAAGGCACCAGACCGGCTAAATTTGTGAACTTTCACCAAACTGTACTCTTTACAAATGCTCACATACCATGTAAATTGTTTTCCACCACCCCTGCTGGACTCTTTGTTAACAGGGGGTGAATGTGGTAGTCACCACTGTTTGTATAATATGTGTATTAGCGGTAATATGGTAAGGCTCCTGTACTACAGGTACGGGGGTAGATCCCTGCCTGCTGGCTCCGCCCAGTAGGCGGAGTATAAATGTGTGTGCTCACCGAGCTGCAGCCATTTCGGCAGCAGCTGTAGGAGGCTACATATCTCTGCTTAGTGAAGCCTCGATTACTCTCTACTCTTGTCTCATCGTAATTGATAGTGCATCACACCGGCCCTTGGAAAGGGCACCCCACCCAAGCCCACACCTCTACCCTAGCCCCGTAACCCAGTAACTCACCCAACCTTTTTGGACACTAAAGGCAATTTAGTTTGGCCAATCCACCTAACCTGCACATCTTTGGACTGTGGGAGGAAACCGGAGCATCCGGAGGAAACCCACGCAGACTCGGGGAGAACGTGCAAACTCCGCACAGACAGTGACCCAAGCCGGGAATCGAACCTGGGACCCTGGAGCTGTGAAACAACTGTGCTAACCACTGTGCTGCCGTGCCGCCCATGGAGTACAACATTCAGGATTGATCTGAGGAGAAGTTTCTGCACCCAGAGAGTGGTCAGCCTGTGGAATTCACTACCTCAGAAAGTAGTTGAGGTCAAAACATTCAAAGCAGTTAGATATAGCACTTGGGGCGAAGGGGATTAAAGGATGTGGGGGTGGAAGGCGGGATCAGGCTATGGAGTTGGATGATCAGCCGTGATCATAATGAATAGTGGAGCAGGCACTTAGGGCCAAAACCACAACAAAATCTCCTCTCAATCAGGAAAACTCCAGGTAACCCAAGTCAAGTGTCTAACTTTACTCGTGTCTCTCTAATCTATACAAATTTAAAAGGTGAAACAAAAGCTTGCAATTTATATTGCACAACCACTGGACATATCAAAGAGCATCGCAGACATTGAAGTACCTTTGATGTGTCATTAATGCGGGAATGTCAGCAGCCAATTTACACACGGCAAGCAACTTACAAACAGCAATGCGCCAACGACTCGGCTATCTGTTTTTGAGGTGTTGATTAAGGGATAAATATTGGCCAGTGTATCAGGAATTAGTCTCTTGCTCGTCTTTGCAGATTTTGCCACTGGATCGTTTGCTCAAGAGGGGAAAACGGGGCCTCAGTTCAATGTCACATCCAAATCGCTGCACCTCTGAGAGCGCAGGACTCCTTCAGTCAGATATTCGAGTGGCCAGGCTAGAGTTTTGTGCTGAAGCCACAAGTGAGACTTGAACCCACAATCGCTATCTATCTGATACTTTCAGGTGTTTACTGTGAACTGACCCACATATTTAACTAGATATGTGCCTTGGATTGCCATACATAGAATCATGAATTCCTTCCAGTGCAGAAGGAGGCCATTCGGCCCATCGGGTTTGCACCAACCCTCTGAAAGAGCATTCCACCCAAGCCCACTTCTCCGCCTTATTCCTGTAACCCTTTCACCTAACCTACACATCACTGGACACTAAGGGTCAATTTATCATTGGCCAATCCTCCTAACCTGCACATCTTTGGACTGTGGGAGGAAACTGGAGCACCCAGAGGAAACCCACGCACACACGGGGAGAACGTGCAGACTCCGCACAGACAGTCACCCGAGGCTGGAATTGAACCCGGGACCCTGGCGCTGTGAGGCAGCAGTGCTAAGCACTGTACCACCGTGCTGCCTTTAGTGTATCATGAAATCCTTGAAGGTGAGATTATAAGTGGCATTAAAAACTTAAATCATCCAGGAAAAATTGTAAATTATATATTTAGTTGTTTCTGCTGATTGAAGGAACGGAACAGTCCGATTTTTGTTTTTTTTGCACTAAACTCTCCTTGGACAGGATACATAGTGTGGTAGTACCAGGTATTGCGGTACCTGAGAGACTGATGACCATTGGTTAGACCCAGGAGTCTACCATTGGCTGTATTACATAGCTCCGCCCTGAAGGCGGAGTATAAGAGATCGTGCCGTCCCAGCAGCCTTCACTTTATGTACCGAAGCTGTTGGGGAACAAGTTCTAGTAGATTAAAGCCTTCAGTTATGAAATCACTTTGTCTTGAGTGTAATTGATCGCGCATCAATGTGTAAATGCCCCATTGACATACCTTAACCCCAGCCTTAGAACTGATTAACCCTACTATGTCAACGTGAATATATCTACCTTCCATACTGGACACTTCTCTTTGACAAAGAGTCATCCAGACTCGAAACGTTAGCTCCCTTCTCTCTCCACAGAGGCTGTCAGACCTGCTGAGTATTTTCTATTTTTGTGTCAGATTCCAGCAACCCCGGTAATTTGCTTTTGACATCTCTGGGCCCTCTGGGCAATGTATTCTTCCCTGATCATTCAAGCAGACAAAAGTAGGACTTGCATTTATAAAAGGCCTTCCATGACCAATGGATGTCCTAAAGAGCTTTGCAGCCAAAGTAGTGCTTTTTTGACATACAGTCACTGTTGTAAAACTGGAACTAGCCATATAACGACCAGATTAGCTGTTTAGATTTGCTCTCGACTTCATATTCAAACATTTTTTGTTAAACTTAGTGAAAGTAGTAATGTCACCCCTCATAGAATCATAGAACAGTGCAGAAAACAACCATTCAACCCGTCGAGTCTGTGCGAGTTTTTGCTGAGGAGCGGCACGGTGGAACAGTGGTTAGCACTGCGGCCTCACAGCTCCAGGGACCCGGGTTCAATTCTGTCCTCAGGTGACTGCCTGTGTGGAGTTTGCACTTTCTCCCCGTCTGCGTGGGTTCCTCCAGTTTCTACCCGCAGTTCAAAGATGTGCAGGTTAGGTGGGCTGGCCATGCTAAATTGCTCCTTAGTGTCCAGAGGTTGGGTGGGATTGCTGGCTTGCGGGGAGGGGGTGGAAGCGTGGGCTTGAGCTTAAGTGAGGTGCTCTTTCCGGGGGCTGGTGTGGATTCGATGGGCCGGGCGGCCTCCTTGTGCACAGAAAATTCATGATTGTATACACTGAATTCTCACTGCTCAGGATCATTCCACAGAGGAGGTGATTCTAATTTCAGAGACCTAAATCATTCTTCTTTTCCAGACTGAATTTGAACTCCGCTGCCTGAAGTTAAAAGATCTCAAGAGTGCCAGCCTGTGGCACCAGGGCCCGGCTTTCAATATCTCCCATCTCACCCTCTTAATTAGCACCTCTCACAGGTTCCTGAAATCCCGGTGATAACCGTTGTGCTTAGTCAGCCACTAGCACATGCTGTTTGCTTGGTAATACCGAACTGGAATATTGCTGAAAAGAGGGACATTTGACAATGTGCAAGATAAGAAGCTTCTGCCACTTTTCTCCCTCTTTTCAGTGAAAAAACATGGAGCGGGATTCTCCGTTTCCCGACGCGGATTTTGTAATCGGCGATCAGCCGGAGAATCCCTTTTTTCGAAGACATCGGGGGCGCCGCCTGTTTTCGGATGCTCCGCCCCCCCCTTCAAAACGCCGTCATCAAGGAGCGCGTCGCATGCCGTTGGGACGGCCTCAGGACGTCACCTGAAGGCCCTCCCCTCCGATGCTCCGCTCCCGATGGGCCGAGTTCCCGATCACGTGGGAACGTGGTGGTCTCAGCGGTCGGGAACCCGGCATGGCGGCTACAGACTGTGTCCAGCGTCGCCACAGTCAGGAGGGAGTCATGCCATTGGCTAGGGGGGCTCCGGTGAAGGCTGGGAGGCGGGGGGTTGCGGAGGGGGGCCGGGGCAGCCCAGGGGGTGTCCAGCGGGGGCACTATCTGGCAGGTCGGGTCCGCGCACAGCCGGCGCCATGTTGTACGGCGCAACCGCTGCAGGTCGTTGACCCGGCCACGGGCCCGGCAATCCTCCGGCCGTTTTTCCCGTGGAGGACGGGCATTTTACATGGCGCGGCTGCTAGCCCCTCACCAGCCGGAGGGTCGGTGCTGGAACCTCGCTGATTGTTTTGACGTAAAGCGCCACGGATCCTCCAGACATAGCCTGGAAATCGGAGAATCCAGTTAATGTCGTACGATCCGCTGTGGACAGGAATGAATCCGTCTGGATGTCACCATTGCGTGCAGCATTTGCTACGTTAATTTGAGACCTGGAAGGAATTCACTCCTGGGATATGTGGACGTCGATGGCTGGGCCAACATTTATCCCTAATTGCCCTTGAGACGTTGGTGGTGGGCTGCTGCAGACTATGTGGTGTAGGTACAACCACAGTGCTGTTGGGGAGTCCCAGGATTTTCACCCAGACGATAAGTTAACTTCAAGTTGCTGAAGATTATCAATCTCACCACCATGTGCAACAAGACCGGTGTTATGTAAATTCATTAAACTAGTTTAAGATTGAGGAGTATCAAAACAAACGTAAATGACAGAATCTAAGGACCATTCAGTGAATTATCGCTTATTCTATCACAGATCAAATTTTGTTTTTTGTTCCTGTCATCAGAAAGTGGCTTGAAACTCAATTGCCAGTGAGTGAATGAAAGTTTATCCTGACCGCCTGCTGTAAGGGCCTCACAATAACAATCTTGGGCAATCTCACTTCAATTTCTAGTTGCTGAGGTTAACAGCACAGAATTACCCATCATCTGGCACTCAGGAACTACAAAAATCAATTCTTTTGCAGTTATGTACTTTTTTGAGATTCGGGGTTAAAGGTGGCACATTTTGCACGCAGAACAGGGAGCGAGCTTTTATCTCCAGTTGCATTTTCTGTAAATTCATCTGATTGTACACAATGATGACAGAGGGTGATAATAATAATCATTATTGTCACAACTCGGCTCGCATTAACACTGCAATGAAGTTACTGTGAAAAGCCCCTAGTCACCACACTACGGCACCTGTTCAGGTACACAGAGGGAGAATTCAGAATGCCCAATTCACCTAACAAGCACGTCTTTCGGGACTTGTGGGAGGAAACCGGAGCACCCAGAGGAAACGCACGCACACACAGGGAGAACGTGCAGACTCCGCACAGACAGTGACCCAAGCCAGGAATCGAACCTGGGACCCTGGCGCTGTGAAGCAACAGTGCTAACCATGTGCTACCGTGTTCTCCAACGTTTACACCAGCTGCACAGAAAAGAGAGAAAGATCCAGAGTGGGCTCAAGATCACGGGAAAGAATGCCACTGAGGAGAGTAAAACCCCCAGAGAGAAGGCGGAGATTGGAGAGGGGGGAGCGGGGGGCAGGGGAGAGAGAGAGCAAGAGAGAGAGAGAGGTTGCAGATTTCTGTAAGAGGTGGAAAAATCAGTTCATACCAGTTCAAAATAGTCAAAAACAGTACTACTGGGGTTCCATTTTCAGGTATACAAAACCGGTTCAGGCAAGTCTTACTGGTACCAATCATTTACCGGCCTGGTTGATTTTCCTCCACTGGGAAGAGGGACCCAGTGAGATCATGAACTCCGGAGAGAGGGAGCGAGATCTAGCAAGAAGTCTGAAAGCCTGCCATTGGAACTTTTTTGACAGCCTTCATGGATTTTGTGGCCCAGCCATTAGCCCATTCTTGGGAGTCAGTGTGCCTCATTGTCAATCAGTCAAGCCCTGAACTCAATTACTGAAAATCCATGAGAGTTAAGAGCTCGCGAGAGGCAGATAAATCCCACGTTCAGGGGCCTGATTGTACTTTCCAAACAAAGCTTACACACAGCTCTCATTACTTCTACACACTCTGTCCAAAGCCAAGATCTTGTATAACTAAAATGACTTTGTAATAGGACAGACCAAACCGTCAGCGCCAGCCAATAGGAGTTGAGGTCTGGCTTATCCTGAGAATAGAAGGTGGCAATATAGTTATCGCAAAGCATGACAGAATATGCAGACAACACTCAACCAGATTGCACTAAACAGAAGGTATAACAAAATATTTGAAAGCTTGTTAGATATCACTTTAGTGTACAAGCACACTCCCACTCTGCGCGAAGTGCTAGCACAGACCTTGTGTATTGTCGGAAAGGTGAAGTTTCAAAATAAATTTGAGGATTATTGATACGTGGGCAAGGCAATATTCCCTTTAAAACCTAGTTGCCATGCTCGGCCTGTTTGTTTTCACTGCATGGTCCCTTTAAATTGTTTTGCGCGGCCGCAAACACAGATTTAGGCCTGTCTGGTATCGCACCCATGCAGCTTAGTGGGGGACATTGCAAGTAACTGTGACACAATGACTGAACGTGAAGTTCAAGGTGGTTAGTTTTGTCCGGGGATAACTGTGGCTGATGCTGTCCTGGGTTAGAAGGTTGTGGGTTCCAGGCACATTCCAGAGTACATTAAAGCTGACTGTTCCAGTGCAGCACTAATACCCTCGAAGCATGCCTGAAGAGTCAAATATCCTCCCCTGATTCATGGGGGTCCCAGGGCTGTAATGGACCACAATATAGAAGATTCACTCGGGAACAATTTGAAAGTCTTCATTGGCAATGCGCCCAAGTTGAGGCATCAGAGAAAACGCACAAATTTCCCAAAACCTGCCCGCCCGATCCTTCAAGCACCACCTTCATTTGCGGAACAGTGCAAATTCGCTCACCTGATTGCTGGTGTTTGTATGTGGGTTGAATATACTTACCAACCCGTGCGTCTTCCATACACTGGCTCTTCAACAGTATGACGTCTTTGCCTGAACGTTCGACTTTGATGAAACATGAACCTGTCACTGATGGTTGTGCCTTGCTGTTACTGAGCGCTACTTTTGTACCCTTCCTTACGTGTGGGAGGTGAAATGGTTTTCTAACCAAAGCTTTTGGTAAAGGGATAGGAAAATGAAATGCCAGCCACGGTAGACAGAACAATGTTAGCCGTCCTTTGGAAAACTAAAATAGAATTATCATTAACTTTAGTCTCAATTTCTTCGGTTTAATTTTGACTAATTTCTTTATTGTGGAGAGTTTTTTTAAATTAATGTTGGTGCGGGGAAGTTGGCTGAGGGTGACTGCTGAGTGCGCATTGAGATTGGATTAACATCAGTAAAGAGATAATCACAAAGACATGAATGCTTCAAGTTCAGCTCTGTATCTGCCAGTTCAGCCGTCTTGTGCTATCAAGCTCAGAATCCCTGCTCGGCAGGAGTCTCCACTGGTGCCATCAGCACTCAGCATTCAAACAAAATTTAAGAAGATCAGCAGCAAGGTAAAAACTGACAAGGGGGTTGTAATGATGCACGATCACACACTTTGTCAGAAACACAAAAGGTATTTATGAACAAGAAAAACTGCACAGAGTCCAGCAGCCCACACGGCTGCCCCAGTCTCTATGTACCTTACACGTCTTCTAGATGTCTACTACCCCAGTCCCTATGTACCTTACACATCTTCTGGATGTCTACTACCCCAGTCCCTATATACCTTCCACTCTTCTAGATGTCTACTACCCCAGTCCCTATATACCTTCCGCGTCTTCTGGATGTCTACTACCCCAGTCCCTATGTACCTTACACATCTTCTAGATGTCTACTACCCCAGTCCCTATATACCTTCCACGTCTTCTAGATGTCTACTACCCCAGTCCCTATATACCTTCCACGTCTTCTAGATGTCTACTACCCCAGTCCCTATGTACCTTTCACATCTTCTGGATGTCTACTGCCCAAGAGAGGGCTCCACCCGCTGGGGTGATTACCCATAAGACCATAAGACATAGGAGCAGAATTAGGCCACTTGGCCCATCGAGTCTGCTCCGCCATTCAATCATGGCTGATAATACCCACTCTCGTCCCAATTGGTCCATCAAAATAGGTGTTGCCCTTAAATGGACAATCACCACAATGGGGGCTAAGTTAATCGGTGTGGTTTAATTTTACAGAAGGGTTATTGGCGGGGAGCACCCGCGCTGCTATTCCACTGCTCAATATCGATTTAGGAACCATTATGCCTTTGAAGTTCGGTTTTCCAAACATTGCCGCACAAAAGCTATTTGAATTTAAATTTTTGTTTTTTTTCCACTGCATGAAATTCCTCTGCCCCGTTATTTAACTTAAAATTAGTGAGTTACCATTTCTCTTACAACAATGTCGCTTTTGCACAAAAAAAACATTTGATGCTGATAGTCAGAATGCCTGACATTAAGCATTTAGTATGTCCTATCCAATTCATATGGAATTTATATTCCAGTGTCACTGTCGGGACTGATATATAAATAAGTACGAGTGCCTCTGGTGAAGTACTGACTCAAATGGAAAGCTAACCCCAGCAATGCAGTTTTCACATTGTCTGAAAAATTGACTGACCTGAAAAAGAACGTTGTGACTGGCACTGTTCTTGCTCTGTTCGGACAATCTAAATCCCAGGATTTTGCAACGGCAGCAAGGGAGCTATCCCCCTAATAGAGCCAGAGATCCATTCAGCACAGAAACAGGCCCTTCGGCCCACTATGTCTTTGCTGACCGTCAAATACCAATCTATACTAATCCCATTTACCAGCACTTGCTGCATAGCCCACTCTGCCTGGGTGATTTAAGTGCCCATTTGCTTTTCAAATATTGCGAGTTCCTGCCTCCACCACCCCCTCAGGCAGTGGATTCCAAATTCCCACCACCCTCTGGGTGAAAAAAATATTTATCCCAGGTCCCCTCGAAACCATTTACTCCTCACCCTAAACCTATGCCCTCTGATCGTCTAGACATCTCTGACATGGGGGAAATGTTCTTACAATCGAACGTATCCATGCCTCTCATAGTTTTGTATACCTCCATCAGATCCCTCCTCAGCCGCCTTTGCACCAGGGTAAACAAGCCCAGCCTATCCATTCTCTCCTCACAGCTGAAAATTTCCCTCCCAGGCAACATCCTGCTGAATTTCCTCTGGACCACCTCCAGTGCAATCATGTCCTTCCGGTGGTATGGTGACCAGAACTGCACATCTGTGGCCGAAGAAATGTTTTATAAACTTGTACCAAGAACTCCCTGCTCCTATATTCTATGCCCGGACTAATGGGCGGCACGGTAGCACAGTGAGTAGCACTGTTGCTTCACAGCACCAGGGTCCCAGGTTCGATTTCCGGCTTGGGTCACTGTCTGTGCAGAGTCTGCACGTTCTCCCCGTGTCTGCGTGGGTTTACTCCGGGTGCTCCGGTTTCCTCCCACAAGTCCCAAAAGTCCCTGTTAGGTAATTTGGACATTCTGAATTCTTCCTCTGTGTACCCGAACAGGCGTCGGAGTGTAGCGACAAGGTTTGTTTTTACAGAAACTTCATTGCAGTGTTAATGTAAGCCTACTTGTGACAATGAAAGGTTATTATTATGAAGACAAGCATTCCATATGCCTTCTTCACCAGCTTGTACACTAATGTTCCTTGGTCCTATAATACTCCCTGAGGACCTACCATTCATTGTGGACATCCTCCCCTTATTAGACATCACAAAATGCATCACCTCATACTTATCAGGACTAAATCCCATCTGTCTTTGCTCTGCCCATCTTACCAGTTTAGTCTGTAGCCTAAGACTATCCTCCTCGCTTTCAACACCATCAATTTTCGTGTCACCCGCAAACTTACTAATTATACCGTCGACATTCACATCCAAGTCATTAATGCATAGAACAAACAGCAAGGGTCCCAGCACCAATCCCTGTGGTGCACTGCTGGGTAAAGTATTCCAATCACAAAAGCAACTCTCACTCATCACCTTTTGCCTCCCAATTTTGGATTGATTTGCCAACTTGTCTTGGATCCCATGGGCTCTAACCTTTTAGACCAGCCTTCCATGTGGGACTTTGTCAGAAGCCTTACTGAAGTCCATGTAAACTACATCAACTGCGCTACCCTCATTTAGTTGCCTTCTCAAATAACTCAATTAAATTAGCTAGACAGGATCTCCCACCATCAAATCCATGCTGACTATCCCTGATTAATCCCTGCCTTTCCAAGTGTTGATTAATCCTGTCCCTCAGAATTTATTTCAACAATTTCCCTCCCACTGACAGACTAACTGGCCTGTAATTACCTGGCGTATCCCTGCTGTCCTTCTTGAATAAAGGTACCACATTCGCTAACCTCCAGATATCTGGCACTTCACCTGTGGCCAGCAAAGATATAAATATCTATGTCAGGGCCCCAGAAATCTCCCCCTCTTGCCTCCCATAGCAACCTGGGATATATCTCGTCAGGTCCTGAGGATTTATGCACCTTTATACCTGTTAAAACATCTAATTCATCATCCTTATTAATCTTAACTTGCTCTAGAACTTCACCGTCCCAACTGAAATCTCCAGCTACCCTTCTTTCTCCGAGGTCCCAGGTTCGATCCCGGCTCTGGGTCACTGTCTGTGTGGAGTTTGCACAATCTCCCCGTGTTTGCTTGGGTTTCGCCTCCACAACCCAAAGATGTGCAGGGTTGGTAGATTGACCAATTGGGTAATCTCAAAAAAAAAAGAATAATAGAATAGTATTGAAGCATTAGAGTACAGAAGTAGGCCATTCAGCCCATCATGTCCAGGTAACTCCCTGCAAGTGCAACCCACCCAGTCTCAATATCCTGCCTCTTCTCTGTCACCCTGCGGCCTGTGGATGGGGTAAAGGGGGGCTCCTTCACCGGGGGGGGCCTCCGATGGGGTCTGGACCGCGATCGGGGCCCACCGATCGGCGGGCTGGCCTCTCTCCCCCCCCGGGCCTACCTCCTTCCGCGCGTGGCCCCAGAACACTGGCGCCATGTTGGTGAGGGGCTGGCACGCATAAGAAGTTCCCCGCGCATGCGCAGGATTGGGCTACCAATTGCGCATGCGCGGGTTGGCGCCGCGCCCATTTGGCACCGCGTAAGGACGCTGGAGTGGTGCGAACCGCTCCAGCGCCGTGCTGGCCCCCACAGAGGTCGTGCCCGGGCCCTGTTCGCGCCGTCGTGAAATGCGACGGTGTTCACATCGGCGCGGGCATTGGTCTGCGCCGCGGCGAATCGCCCCCAGTGTGTTTGCAAATCCGAACCACTTGCTGTGTTAAACGTTTTGTCACTGTTGCTTCTTCAGCCAATCACCTTAAATTGGTGCTCTCCTCATCTACTCCATCCAGGCCCACTCATCGTTCGGACACTTTGATCAAATCTGGTTTCTGCTCCAAGAAGAACGACCCCACCTTTGTCCAATCCAATCCGCGCAATTGAATTCTTCACCCCTGGAAATCATTCTCGTGAATCTTTTCCGCAGCCACACTTAATGTCCTTACATCTCCCCTGTTGCCCCCAAATTTCAATCTTCCAATTGGATCACACCTCAATGGTTCAAACTCGAAAAAGGAGTGCAGCTCATGTTTATGCAAACATTTCCATAGTTTAAGCCATTGAAACTAACACTGGGCCACCCTGGGCAAGTGTGCGGTCAATTCCAGCCCCACGTGCCCCAGAGTCACAGCACAAGTGAATTAACCAGTCAGTCTAAAAAAATTCCAGAAGTCTTTGGCCTTTGGCTGCCCAATAATTACAGTCACCAGGTTTGTAAGTTGAAATGCAATTCTTGTTTATTTATACCCAGATCTATCATGAAATATGCAGTAAATATAACAGGATAACAAGCTAATACCTACTACCCCACATGAACTGTCCCACCCTCTACCCACACACACAAGACAGACAAACACAGGGATAAAAATAATAAGGATGAAGGCCAAAAGTTAAGAGTCTTTGCTTCCAATGGTGGTTATTTAGCACACTCTCCTCGCAGCACATGGGATGGTTAACGTCTCTGGTTTCAGCTGGTAATGGTCTTCTGTGCAGAGTCATTCATTCAGGATCCCCGCAGGTTAGAAAATGCAGCACTTATAGGCAGCAGGCTTCCTGGAGAGGCATTTTATTTCTCCTCAAACTGGGCTAGTGGTTCATCTTCAGGGCTATATATTTCTGCTTAGACATTTTATTTCACATCATACCTTGCTTCCGGCTCGTGGTTTGACTTCAGGCCTCTGCAGTCTTTAGAGAATGACACCCAGACTTGCTAGAGAGAAGATCAACCCCCGCAATGGCCATCTGGAGAGGATTAGTTGGATCATTTTGGAGGCAGTTAGTTCGATGCCTCCATCCTGGCTGCCAGAATCAAGAATGGAACCAAAATGTAACCTTGTGTAACCACTGCAAATCTTCCAAAGGGATAATATCCAATCACCACCTGTTACCGGGAAGAACGCAGCCTTTTGGGATCATTCATTGAGTCAAATCAATCAAACCGAGTCATCACTGACATTGGCCAGTCCGCAATCACCAGTCTAAAACAGCACAACTTCCAGGTATCCTCTGTTTGAATTAAAGGCGCAGGCCACTGCTTCCTTCTGCTTGAATTAAAGGCGCAGGCTGCATTGAAGAACATGTCCATGAACCATCCATGGATCAAAAATGTAATGGCGAAAATAAAAGAAAGAGGAAATAAGAGAATAAATAAGGATCGTCACACGAGGCATTAAAGACCAGCAACATTTTGCCAAGGGAACAACGGTGTTCTTAAAGGAACAGAACCATTAATTACAATAAAAACATGATAGAGTTGAAATAAAACATGAAATGCTAACTCTGTTTTTTCCTCCTCGTATGCAACCTAACCTGCTGAGTGTTTCCTACCTTCTCTGCTTTCATTTAATTATTTTTCAGCAGCAATTCCACAATAAAGATAAGGGGCGGGATTCTCGGAGAATAGGTTCCGATGCCAAAATCTCGGCTGACGCCGATTTGACGTGAAATCCCAATTCCCCGTCACCTTGGCAGCGGCGTCAATGTGGTCCAGAACGCACTTACAGTAAACACCGATGGCTTATCATTAGCGAGCCCGACCCAGTATTCCCCGGGGCCTCCGCGATTCTCCGCCTCCGATGGGCCGAATTCCCGACGGCGCGGTTCACTTGTGCTTTTAAAATTGGTGAAACTGGTGTTGTAGCTGCTGAGGGAGAAAGAGGGAATCTGGACAGTATCCAACATTGCCATAGTTTGCTGACCATTGTGTCGCTGGCCGGGGGGGTGGGAGGTGGGGGGGGGGGGGCGGGGGGGGGGGGGGGGGGGGGGCGGAGGTGTTGCTTCTGCCAGGGCCGGGGGAGTAGCGGGGGATGGCCAGCAGGTGGGCTGTGGGGCCGGGTGAATGGGTTTGGAACACCATTGCCACAGCTGGAAAGGCAGCCATGCAGCTGCACTTGCCGCTGACTGCTCACTGTGAACTTAGGACCATGGATCTATAGGTCCCCCCCCCCTAGGGCAAACCCCAGATGCCCTCTGGCCCCAGCCGATCCATCAGCTTTATGTGTACACCCCAGCACAACCAGTGCCATTGTGTTGGCTGGGATGAGTGTGTGTGGGGAGTGGAATGTGTGTGTGCGGCTGGGATGAGTGTGTGTGGGGAGTGGAATGTGCGTGTGCGGCTGGGATGAGTGTATGTGGGGAGTGTAATGTGTGTGTGCGGCTGGGATGAGTGTGTGTGGGGAGTGTAATGTGTGTGTGCGGCTGGGATGAGTGTGTGTGGGGAGTGGAATGTGTGTGTGCGGCTGGGATGAGTGTGTGTGGGGAGTGGAATGTGTCTGTGCGGCTGCAGCTTGTCAGCCTCCAGGGTGTCAATCACGGACCCGGCGAATCCTGCATTGGAATCGACTGTGTTCCACGTGGCGCTGGTGCCAGCCCCTCCACAGTCGGTCCAGGTTCGACGCTAGTTTTGCTGTCGTGGAAGTCCACTAATCCTGCCCCACTGTCAACGCTTAGTCTCAGGAACGGAGAATCCAGCCAATGATACTTGTTTTTAAAACAGCTCTAATGCCGGCTGTAATACGGGAAGGCAGGGGACATTAAATTAACAATGCCAAGGAGATAAGTTGGCATCATAATTGGACTGACTGCATTTGCTGCACTATCTACAGATACCTAGCAATTAGCAATGCCTAGAAACATGGGGGCAACTGAAGATCTTTACCATCTGTTATAAGGCAACCAAGGCAGACAAAAAATGGAATGGAAGAAAGAAAGGCCTTCATTTATTGAAGTGGACCAACTGGGGTAGGGGTCATCAGCCAGTTTGCTGTCCACAGATGTGTCAAACAGGTTACTGATGTATTATCTAGCAGGATCAATATTTTTGATTGTTCTCACATGGAATGTAACTGTCCGATCTCGCCACACCTCATAAAAGTCTGGGGGAGTCCCTCATGAATTTCCCTTCGTCCTCTGCGCCTCTGGAGACACTGTCAACGTAAGTTGAAAGGGATTTCGCCCCAGCACTGATGAATTGAATGCAGCCTGCCAGGATTCAGTCTGGCAGGATTCTCTCCTGTAAAAGACTCGAGTTAATGACATCCTTGCAGCCAGCCAGAGACAGATCCAGAGTGTAGATGCAGCAAAGCACATCCAGAGTCATTATACAGCACACCACTCACATTTGAAACAATGCTCCAGGTAGCTTGATGGATGAGGGGTGCTTTATAGTGCGACTCCATCATATTCTCCAAGATCATTATTATCTGTTGCAAGCTGCACAACTTCCCAGTACAAAGGTGCCTAATGAGAAGGAGGGCAGCTCTTACAGCAACAACCATGACAAACTGAAGACAGTGGCCAAATGGGTTGCTACAGGAGCATCACCACAGACTGTAGCATGCAACTGATGCAAAAATAATCAACAGGAGTACTTATCGCTAAATATTTAAACTCCATTCCATTACGTCAGCTACCAATGCGTGTCCTGTGAATGCTGCTGCCACATTCTTCATTAGCATACAGAAACTTCCGGGTCAATGATCAAGTAGAATGGATCCCAATTTATCACACTGTTGCATGTCGTTTTACTGCTTTGTTCTGCTGCGGAGAATGCTTCCACCAAATCTACTGCCTGTCCCTTATTTTGTACAGCCCCACCTACCACTAGTTGAATCGAGACAAACTGAATATGCTGGAGGTTGCATTGCCATGGGAGACAGTGGGCGAGATTCTCCATTAGCCGACGCCGAACTCGGGATAGGCGATTGGGCGGAGAATCGGTTCCGACGCCGAAATCGTGGCAGGCACCGATTTGACGTCAAATCGCAATGCACCAGAACCTCGACAGCAGCGTCAGTGCGTTCCGAAACGCATGCATTGTAGACACCATTTGCATGTCATTAGCGGGCCCGAACCGGTACTCTCCAGGGCGTCTGCGATTCTCCGCCTCCGATGGCCCGAACTCCCAACGGCGCGGTTCACTTCCGCTATTAAACATTGTGAAACCCGCATGGTAGCTGCTGAGGGAGAGAGAGAACAAAGAACAAACAAAGAAAAGTACAGCACAGGAACAGGCCCTTCGGCCCTCCAAGCCTGCGCCGACCATGCTGACCGTCTAAACTAAATTCTTCTACACTTCCTGGGTCCGCATCCCTCTATTCCCATCCTATTCATGTATTTGTCAAGATGCCCCTTAAATGTCACTATCGTCCCTGCTTCCACCACCTCCTCCGGCAGCGAGTTCCAGGCACCCACTACCCTCTGTGTAAAAAACCTGCCTTGTACATCTACTCTAAACCTTGCCCCTCGCACCTTAAACCTATGCCCCCTGGTAATTGACCCCTCTACCCTGGGGAAAAGCCTCTATCCACTCTGTCTATGCCCCTCATAATTTTGTAGACCTCTATCAGGTCGCCCCTCAACCTCCGTTGTTCCAGTGGGAACAAACCGAGTTTATTCAAATGCTCCTCATAGCTAATGCCCTCCATACCAGGCAACATCCTGGTAAATCTCTTCTGCACCCTCTCTAAAGCCTCCACATCCTTCTGGTAGTGCGGCTACCAGAATTGAACACGAGACTCCAAGTGTGGCCTAACTAAGGTTCTATACAGCTGCAACATGACTTGCCAATTCTTATACTCAATGCCCCGGCCAATGAAGGCAAGCATGCCGTATGCCTTCTTGACCACCTTCTCCACCTGTGTTACCCCTTTCATGACCTGTGGGCCTGTACTCCTAGATCTCTCTGACTTTCAATACTGTTGAGGGTTCTACCACTTACTGTATATTCCCTAACCGCATTCGACCTTCCAAAATGCATTACCTCACATTTGTCCAGATTAAACTCCATCTGCCATCTCTCCGCCCAAGTCTCGAAACAATCTAAATCCTGCTGTATCCTCTGACAGTCCTCATCACTATCCGCAATTCCACCAACCTTTGTGTCGTCTGCAAACTTACTAATCAGACCAGTTACATTTTCCTCCAAATCATTTATATGTACTATGAACAGCAAAGGTCCCAGCACTGATCCCTGCGGAACACCACTAGTCACAGCCCTCCAATTAGAAAAGCACCCTTCCATTGCTACTCTCTGCCTTCTATGACCTAGCCAGTTCTGTATCCACCTTGCCAGCTCACCCCTGATCCCGTGTGACTTCACCTTTTGTACCAGTCTACCATGAGGAACCTTGTCAAAGGCCTTACTGATGTCCATATAGACAACATCCACTGCCCTACCTGCATTAATCATCTTTGTGACCTCTTCGAAAAACTCTGTCAAGTTAATGAGACACGACCTCCCCTTCACAAAACCATGCTGCCTCTCACTAATATGTCCATTGGCTTCCAAATGGGAGTAGATCCTATCTCGAAGAATTTCCCTACCACTGACGTAAGGCACACCGGCCTGTAGCTCCCTGGATTATCCTTGCTACTCTTCTTAAACAAAGGAACAACATTGGCTATTCTCCAGTCCTCTAGGACATCACCTGAAGACAGTGAGGATCCAAAGATTTCTGTCAAGGCCTCAGCAATTTCCTCTCCAGCCTCCTTCAGTATTCTGGGGTAGCTCCCATCAGGCCCTGGGGTCTTATCTACCTTAATATTTCTAAAGACACCCAACACCTCGTCTTTTTGGATCTCAATGTGACCCAGGCTATCTACACACCCTTCTCCAGACTCACTATCCACCAATTCCTTCACTTTGGTGAATACTGATGCAAAGTATTCATTAATACCTCACCCATTTCCTCTGGCTCCACACATAGATTCCCTTGCCTATTCTTCAGTAGGCTAACCCTTTCCCTGGCTACCCTCTTGCTTTTTATGTACGTGTAAAAAGCCTTGGGATTTTTCTTAATCCCATTTGCCAATAAGTTTTTGTGACCCCTTTTAGCCATCCTGATTCCTTGCTTAAGTTCCTTCCTACTTCCCTTATATTCCACACAGGCTTTGGGTGTTCCCAGCCTTCTAGCCCTGACAAATGCCTCCTTTTTCTTTTTGACGAGGCCTGCAATATCTCTCGTTATCCAAGGTACCCAAAATTTGCCGTATTTATCCTTCTTCCACACAGGAACATGCCGGTCCTGAATTCCTTTCAACTGACATTTGAAATCCTCCCACATGTCAGATGTTGATTTACCCTCAAACATCCGCCCCCAATCTAGGTTCTTCAGTTCCCGCCTAATATTGTTATAATTAGCCTTCCCCCAATTTAGCACATTCACCCTAGGACCACTCTTATCTTTGTCCACCAGCACTTTAAAACTTACTGAATTGTGGTCACTGTTCCCGAAATGCTCCCCTACTGAAACTTCTACCACCTGGCCGGGCTCATTCCCCAATACCAGGTCCAGTACAGCCCCTTCCCTTGTTGGACTATCTACATATTGTTTTAAGAAGCCCTCCTGGATGCTCCTTACAAACTCTGCCCCGTCCAAGCCCCTAGCACTCAATGAGTTCCAATCAATATTGGGGAAGTTGATGTCTCCCATCACAACAACCCTGTTGCTTTTACTCTTTTCCAAAATCTGTCTATCTATCTGCTCCTCTATCTCCCGCTGGCTGTTGGGAGGCCTGTAGTAAACCCCCAACATTATGACTGCACCCTTCTTATTCCTGATCTCTACCCATATAGCCTCGCTGCCCTCTGAGGTGTCCTCCTGTAGGACAGCTGTGATATTCTCCCTAACCAGTAGCACAACTCCGCCACCCCTTTTACATCCTCCTCTATCCTGCCTGAAACATCTAAATCCTGGAACGTTTAGCTGCCAATCCATTCCCTCAACTAGGTCTCTGCAATGGCAACAACATCATTGTTCCAAGTACTAATCCAAGCTCTAGGTTCATCTGCCTTACCCGTTACACTTCTTGCATTAAAACATATGCACTTCAGGCCACCAGACCCGCTGTTTTCAGAAACATCTCCCTGTCTGCTCTTCCTCAGAGCCATACTGTCCCTATTCCCTAGTTCTCCCTCAATGCTTTCACCTTCTGACCTATTGCTCCAGTACCCACCCCCCTGCCATACTAGTTTAAACCCTCCCGTGTGACACTAGCAAACCTCACGGCCAGGATATTTATGCCTCTCCAGTTTAGATGCAACCCGTCCTTCTTATACAGGTCACATCTGCCCCGGAAGAGCTCCCAGATAACGGAAACCCTCCCTCCTACACCAGCTGTTTAGCCACGTGTTTCGCTGCTCTATCTTCCTATTTCTAGAGAGGGGATACAGGAAGCATTGAACATTGCCATAGTTTGCTGACCGTTGTACTGCTGGCCGGGGGGTTTCTGCCAAGGCTCATGGGACTAGTGGGGGGTGGTCTGCAGGTGGGCTGTGGGGTTGGGCACGGAACACCATTGCCGCAACTGGCAAGGCAGCCATGCAGCTGCGCACACTGCAAACAACCCACTTTGAACTTAGTGCCACGAGTCGTATAGGTGTCCCCTGTCCCCAGCCGACCCATCAGCTGTAGCGGCACGCTCCAACGCAACCAGTGCCATCTTGTTGGCTGGGATGAGTGTGTGTGGGGAGTGTAATGTGTATGTGCGGCTGCAGCTTGTCAGCCTCCCGAGTGTCAATCATGGACTAGGTCAATCCCGCACCGTTTCTCATTGGAATCAATTGTGTCGTCGGTGCTAGCCCCTCAACGGTAGCTGAATCAGTCCAGGCACGGCGCAAAAGTCCATAGATTCTGCGTCAACACCAGTCTCAGGAACGGAGACTCCCGCCCAGGATCTCTTCATTGGCCATGCTGACGGGCTCCTCTTTAGTACGTTTGATCTATCGTACCAACTAAATCAGAAAGTCCTGCCTCATTGTTTCCTCTGCTGATTCCTTAAGCTAACTCATCTTGGCTTGATGTCGCCATGTTGGTGCTTGCAACAGATGGTATGAATAATGCAAGGCCCTGTGGGGGGCTGTCGACAAAACCGACAGAGGAACTTCATGTTACAAATACAAGAGCAACACTTTCAAACAGGTGTCTGTGTTTCAATGCACTGTGCCTCGGAGTCTAATGCTTCACATGCCGGTGAATATGTGCACACAAGTGCTCTGGTTAAGTTCGTTAATAAGTAATTGGTTTTCGATTTGATGATGTTGACATCCTGAGTTTGAATGAAACTTGGCTGATTACTGGCAACACCTTATCCCTTACCACAGCCTCGCCCACCAGACTGCAGTTTCTGCTAGCTGCCTCACCTTCTTTGCCACAACGGTGGCGTGACCCTCACCCCCACATCACACCTCACACCTCATTTGGCATCTTTACCATGCCTTATTTCACCCCTGTTGCCTCTTCAATAAATGCTTTACCCCCCCCCCACCCCCACCAAAACCATACCCAGTTTCTCCCTGAGCTTTTTCCCCTCTTCTCCTCTGTGACCTCAATAACCTCTAATCTCTGACTCAACTCCTAATGTGCTCCCTCCTCCAGATTTACTGGCTGCCTACTCTCCCTAAACCCTTCCCACTATGTGAACGGCCCTATCCAGGTTTACAGTCAGCCCCTTTGACTCTTTTATGTCTCATGTTTTCTCTGCATCTCAAGGCATCAGTCATCATCAGCAGAGCCGTCTCTGACGAGATCCTTGAATTTATACCACACATCTAAAACAAGCATGCTTTGCGCACTACCCGAGGGCCAGAACACAGCCACATCCTCGTGAAACACAGCCAGAGTGAGTTTGAAACTTGGGAATTTGAAACAGAGTGGGAATTGTGATGTGTTGGGTGCTCTGGATCCGTGCAACACATACAGGCCACCAACACTTAAAATAGTGCAACACTATTTTATTAAATAACTGTTGAACATACTTTCACTGTGGGTTAACACGATGTTCGATTGAACTAAAGGCCTATGCCTGTCCTAACCAGTCTATGCACTCAGCACATGGTGAAGATCTGTGCTGTAAGCTGTAAGCTCTGTCCTTCTGAGAAGCTGCATCCCGAATGAGCGGGAACTCTGATGCCCTCTGTCTATATAGTGAGTGTGCTCTAACTGGTGATTGGCTGCGGTGTTGTGTGTGTTGATTGGCCTTGCTGTGTGTCCATCAGTGTGTGTCTGCACCATGATATACTGGTGTATATTATGACATATTGTATTGAGTGAGAGAGGAGCCGGGAGTTGACAAAGAGCGAGAGAGGAGGCGGGAGTTGACAACGAGTGACAGAGGGACCGAGAGTTCACAAAGAGCGAGAGAGGGACCGAGAGTTCACAAAGAGCGAGAGAGGGACCGAGAGTTCACAAAAGAGCGAGAGAGGAGCCGGGAGCTGACAAAGAGCAAGAGAGGAGCCGGGTGTTCACAAACTAATTGTGTCTGCTTGTTGGAGGCGAGGGACGAGATTGCAGGAGCTCTGATCCAAAAATGTAATTCCTCTTAGATACGGGGGAGATGCCAGTGACTGGAGAACAGCTAATGTGGTGCCACTACTTAAGAAAGGCTGTAGAGACAAGCCAGGGAACCACAGATCAGTGAGTCTCACATCAGTGGTTGGGAAACGACTGGAGAAAATTCTGAAGCAGAGAATTTTTTATCTCCACTTGTGATTTGATCAAGGATATTCAGCATGACTTTCTCAGAGGGAGGTCATGCCTAACAAATTTGATTGAATGTTTTGAGAAGGTGACCAGGTGTGTAAATGAGGGTAGTGCAATTGATGTAGTTGATATGGATTTCAGCAAAGTCTTTGACAAGGTCCCACATGGGAGACTTATAAAGAAGACAATTGCACTTGGGACACAGGGTCATTTGACAAGATGGATTGGAAAGTGGCTTCGTTGTGGGAGACAGAGAGAGATGTCAGATGGTTGCTTTAGTGACTGGAAGCCAGTGTCCAGTTGTGTACCACAGAGATCAGTACTCGGCTTCTATTTTTTGTCATTTATATAAAGATGACTCTGTGGGGGGTAGGATCATTAAGTTTGTGGATGACACAAAGATTGGCCGGGTGGTTAACAGTGAGGTTGAGTGTCATAGGTTACAGGAAGATATAGATATGATGGTCAATTGGGTGGATAGGTGGCAGATGGAATTTATCCCTGAAACGTGCGAGGTGATACACTTTGTAAAGGGTAGTTGGATGGCATGATATTGGGAAGTTCCAAGGAATAAAAAGACCTTGGCGTGTTTGTCCATAGATCTCTGAAGGTGGGGAGGGCAAGTTAATAGGGTGGTGAAAAAGACATATGGGACACTTGCCTTTATCAATCGAGGTATTGGTTACAAAAGCAGGGAGGTCATGTTGGAGTTGTGTAAAACTCTGATGAGGCCACAGCTGGAGCACTGTGTGAAGTTCTGGTCGGTACATTATAGGAAGGATGTGATTGCACTGGAGGGAGTGCAGAGGAGATTCACCACGATGTTGCCTGGGATGGAACATTTAAGTTATGAAGAGAGTTGGATAAGCTTGGGTTGTTTTCGCTGGAGCAGAGAAGACTGAGGGGCGACCTGATCGAGGTGGACAAGGTTATGAGGGGCATGGACAGGGTGGATAGGGAATAGCTGCTCTCCTTAGTTGAAGGGTCAGTTACGAGGGGACACAAGTTCAAGGTGAGGGGCAGGAGGTTTCGGGGGGTTTTGAGGAAAAACTATTTTACTCAGAAGGTGGTGACAGTATGTGATTCGGTGATTCTGTGGCTTGTATATTGCTTACCACTGCTCTCCTAAACTCCCATTTATCTCACTGCTCTTTGTGGGAGCTTGCTGTGCACAAATTGGCAAGCCTGTTTCCTCCATCACAAGAGTGGCTACACTTCAAAAGTGGGATACTGAGGTTGTGGAAGGTGCTGTATAAATGTGTGTGTTTTACTTCTGCCTCAGAATTAATTCAGAGGTACACCCAAAAAAGGGTCATTCAAACAAACAGAACATTTTATCAACTAATAGTCAAGTATTAGTGTTCATTCACTTCTGTGTCGCAATGCCTTACCTGTTACTGAGGACATGTGAATGTTGCACTGTTATTAGGGAATTTCCGGTTACCTGTAAGGATTCTTTCCCTTTAATTGTAATCACACTATTTTCAAAACAATGTTTTCTGGGTGATCCTCAAAAGGAATTGAATCCACATGCTGCCTCTCAAATAATTAAAATTAATCGTTCCGGGATAGTCATAGATTTCAGTTGGTGTGAAGGGAGATTTTGTTTTCCGACCCCCTCCTGACTCCCTTCCAGTGTCCACATCATTCCACCTAATTACTTATTTGCCGGGCTTATGCTTTGTTCTGCTGTGTTTCGTTAGTGATCAATGGGAATAACCTGAATTTCTAATTCCATTACCGAGCGCCGTACTGTCATAAAAGTATCTGCGCCGAGAGTCTCCATTCTGGGTCTAAGCACGCCTGCCCCAGGTAATCGCCACCGGTCTCCGCTGGCATGAGGAGCGGGACCTGGTATGTGAGTCCCTCTCCTTTACTGTGCTAATCTATGCATGGGGAGAGCTGGCTGGAATCAATCGGAATCTCGGTTATCGGGCAGCCACTTCGATCGAGCAGCTTGGTGACAAGATCCAGCGATGGTCCCTCCTCCCGTCTACAACACAAACCATGTGCCCCCCCCCCAACCACCACCACCAGAGGAATAATGGGTCAGATCCCCGCTCACACAGCACACAAGCATAAGGGTAACATAACAATCCCCACCAAGCCCTCCAGAACCCCCATCAGACCACCCCCGTCAGACCACCCCATCAGGCTCCCCATTCAGACCCCCATCAGACCTCCCATCAGAGACCCTCACTAGAGACCTCCATCAGCCACCCCTGCCTCAAAGCTTAAGAACAGTCTAGGAAGTAGAATGCAAACTTACTGCATTTTCACTTACCCCTCCCTAACTCCTGCTGCCGCAGACAAAAGGGTCTAAAGCAGCAGCTTTTACTAGTACCAGAGGCTTCCCTGAAAGCCAAGTACACTTCAACGGGCTTCAAATCCCCTGATAGCCTTTGAAATGCAAATCTTCCATTCAATTTCACACAGCAATACATTGCATTAGCCTATGATTAACAATTTTATTACTTCAGAGAGAGGTGTTCACTGGATTATCTATCTTTCCCTTCACGCTTGAATGCATCTCAAGTACCTTGCATTGATGCTAACCACAATATTGGTAAACATTCTTGCTATGATTGGCAGTTCTCCACCACATCAAAAGGAGCTAAGTGCTTTCTGCTGTGAGAGAAGGAAAGTGAAACGATATAGTTGCTTTTGATACCTGTGCACTGTGGGGGTGACTCATTATTTCTGTGGTGCATGATTCTAATTTTTGAAATTCACTGCCTTTGGTTAACTGCAGCACGAACATGTTCCAGAGCAACATTTTAAATCGGTCACTTGTAACTTTAATTTTCTGCAGAACAGGTTTCTGATTGAGGATGGGCAGAGGAAAGGTCAGGGCCAGAATTCTCCGTTTCAGAGACTAAGCGCTGACGCCGGGACTGAATCACGTGTGTTCTATGGCTCAAAATGCGGCGCCAGTCCCGGAGCGATTCAGAACATCCTAATGGGCCAGCACCGGCGCCAAGTTGCACTACTGCAATTCCAGCGAACGCCGGCGTGTGATACGCTGGGGTCGGGATTGGCACTCGAGAGCCTGACGAGCAGGAGCTGCATGGAGGCACTCCAATCCCCACCCACCCTCATCCCAGACAAGAAGGTGGCACTGATTGCGCTGGAATATGCCCATCCCATTGATGGGTCAGCTGGGGCCAGATGGTACCTAGGGGGGCGGCCTAGGGAGGCACCCATACGACCTTTGGTGCTAGGTTCACAGTGAGCAGTTAGCGGCATGCATGGCTACTTTGCCAGCTGCAACAATGGTGGTCCCTGCCCGTCCACCCTGACCCAACGGCCCACCTCCTGGCCACACCCTGCTACCCCCTCCGGCCCTGGCAGAATCCCTCAGGCCAGCAGCACAGCTGTGAGCCCACTATAGAGATGTTGGGTATTTTCTGTCCCCCTCAGCAACCACTGTGCCTGTTTCCCGATTTTGAATACCACGAGTGAACCTTGCCATTATTAAGTCCTCCGGGCGCAGGAGGAGCGTCGTGGCGGGCCCGGAAATGGCCGGGCCCGTCAATGATACGCCAATGGTGTTTACGGTACAATTCGCGTGCCCACAACAGCGTGCAGCGTGGGGGCGTGGAACGCATTCACGCCACTGTCGAGTCACCGGAGCATGGGCACTGGTCTCGATTGTCAGCTGATGCGCGATTCGCCGCCCAATCACGCTTCGCGGTTCCAGCGTCGCTGGACAGAAAATCCAGCCCCAGATGTTTCTGCAATATAGTCCCAATCATTCCCTATGGTTACAGCATGAAAGCTCATTCAACCCATTAATTCATGCCAGCTTTCTTCAAGAGCAATTTAGCAAGTCCAACAGCCCTGCCCTTCCCTGGTGACCCTGAAAAGTTTCCCTTTCCAAGCGGTTTTCTAATTCCCTTTTGATTTGAAAGCCATGATGGAAACTGCGTCCAAAATACCCTCAGACAGTGCATTCCAGACCCTACCCACTCACTGCTTGAAATAGTTTCCCCAGTGTTTCTTTTGTCAATTAGTCTTGACCAATCCACCAATGAGATCAATTTATCCCTACCTACTCTGTCTTCTAAACACCCTCATGATTTTCAACACTTCTATCAAAATAAATCACTGTTAATTGCATCAATCATGGTTGTGTCTACATGTGGGCGGTAATGTGCATATAGACAGGGATATGATGGTGGCCTAGTGGTTATGTCAGTGGACTAACAGGGCAGCATGTGGCGCAGTGGGTTAGCCCTGCTGCCTCACGGCGCCGAGGTCCCAGGTTCAATCCCGGCTCTGGGTCACAGTCCGTGTGGAGTTTGCACATTCTCCCCGTGTCTGCGTGGGCCTCACCCCCACAACCCAAAGATGTGCAGCGTAGGTGGATTGGCCACGCTAAATTGCCCCTTAATTGGAAAAAATTAATTGCGTACTCTAAATTTAAAATAAAAATGTCAATGGACTAATAATCCAGGAGATCAGGATAATCCTTCTGGAACAGGAGTTCAAATCCCACCCTGGGATAATTTGAAAGTGGTGGCTTGTAGCAATAACATCTTCTGCAATAGGTGGGCACGGCAGGGCCTGCTGTGCATTACTAAATTCAGGGATGTTATTAAAAGCAAATTACAGCGGATGCAGGAACCTGAAACAAAAGAGAAAATGCTGGAAAATCTCAGCAAGTCTGGCAGCATCTGTAGGGAGAGAAATGACTCTTTGTCAAAGCTAACAGACAGAGAAAGTGTGGAATATTTATACTGTGGAGTGAGAATGAAAACCCAGGGAAACTGGGTGCTAATGGCCACAGAAACCAAGGGGAAAGAGTGCTAATGGCAGTCCCCAGAGAGGGCAAAAGATGTGAAAGGTCAAACAGCAGGGAAACTAACATCCATTTCTTTCTTTCATAATATACATTTAATTCCCCCCCCCCCCCCACCCAATCTTATCCCCTTCCCCTCCCCCACATCTACAGTTCATCCTCTGATGTTAGTTTCCCTGCTGTTTGACCTTTCACATCTTTTGTCCTCTCTGGGGACTGCCATTAGCACACTTTCCCCTAGGTTTCTGTGGCCATTAGCACCCGGTTTCCCTGGGTTTCTGTGGCTAAGACTCATCTTTCATTCTCACTCCACTGTATAAATATTCCCCACTTTCTCTGTCTTAGTTTTGACAAAGAGTCATTGGACTTGAAACGTTAGCTCTTTTCTCTCCCTACAGATGCTGCCAGACCTGCTGAGATTTCCAGCATTTTCTCCTTTGTTTCAGGGATGTTATTCACACTTGATCGATGTTCTTTGGAGTTTTTGTTTTATGCGACAGTTCCCCTTAATGAAATGGTTCATTCATTTGTTGTGTTCACTTGTTTCTCATTTACTCAAAAGTATACATGGGACACTTGTTGGTTCTGTTGTCGAGTTGGGGGATATACATCTGCCATGTCTCACTTTGTGAATAAATCTATAATGCAAGGATCCTCTTGTAAATCCTTGACTGTCCCTTGTTTTCCTTTGTAATTTCTGTTCTTTGTGGCTTTTATAATTTGTGCACCTGGACAATTACTGGGGTCTATGCCTTTAAGATGGAGTTCACTTTTAATTTTAAAAAACAAATCTCCCAGCAAATCTCTTGTGCTGACATCAGTGATCAATCATCTTGATGGACTTGGGTGGCAGCCAGCAAGCTAGTTTTATTTTCCCGGGTCTTAGCTGACACTCAGTGCTGATTTGTGGTGATCATTCCGGAATGCTCTTTACTTTGTATGACTGTGTGTTTGCTTTCGGTTTTGTTTTGAACAACCAGCTAGAAGGCCAGAGCTCTGAATTCGCTCTCACCTGATGGATTCTTTCTGAAGGTCCGGGATAAAGACTTTTCTCTCTATAGTCCTTTCAACCTGCAGGAAGATCCAAACCAGCACCAGCTGCAGGTGGAGGAGGGGGGGGGGGGCTGTTGTTTGAAAACCCTTTTAAAATTCTCATGTGGAGAAATCTAGCCTTATCTCAGTGAGGCTGATAGTTAATCTGGTGGAGCTGAAAGCAAGTTAGAATTAAACAGACCTGGAGGGGGATCTTCAGTGTGAAGGCCCAGGTCAATACAATTTAAAGTGACTCCCCAGAGGGGATCCCACAGCCTGAGAGTCCTGCCTGAATGTTCTAGCCAGAAGAACCTCATTAGCAATCAAACTGGTGGTCTCAACACTCCACGTCCTGGGAAGATAGCCGGCTATGATTGCAATATCAGCAACAAGGACGCTCACCTCTCTTTCTTCCATTTTAATGCCTATTATTTTACCCCTTTCCCTTGTGTGTCTGTATTGTGTGTGTTCCGGTAGAGGGTGGGATGGTAAAAGGGGGGAGGGGGGGAGTAATAGATTAGCTGGCCTTTATTCTATTATAATTATTGCATGTCTTAACTCTCTTGTTGCTATAAATTAACAGTTATTGTGTTTTACTCACAAATCCAGTACCTGTACGTCATTGGAGCAACCAAGGGTCAAAGATCTCAGGGACGTTATAGGAATTATTAGTTAATTCACTTGTGTTGAGACTCCGGGGCCTGTGGGGCTGGAATTTCCCGTGCACTCGCCCAGGGGGTCGTAGCAATAACTGAGTAAATCTTGACTTCTCTTCTCCTTCATCAACTGGTTGCAAGAGGCTTTCACACTCGTGGTTTCCTGGCGTCTGACTTCAAGAGGACCTTGAGAGGGCGGTTGTAGACTTTCCAATGGGGAATGATTCAAGGCTGAACAAGGTTTATGGACAGCAAGGGCAAAACATGTAAATATAAATATTTAAAAATGCCAGCATTCACTGATTAGACTGCGCCACTGGAAACGCATATCCTGGCTGGACCCCTTTTGTTAGCAGCACCTCTATTCAGAAATTAAGTCAAGATTTCCTTGATGTCTAACACTGTGCTTTGAAATGTTAATACAAGTGGATCAGCAGTCCATGGAACATAGAAATTAAATTATTCTGATTGCTGAACTGTTACAGCATGATCTTTTCAGAAGGATTTTATTAGCGAGACACCAAAGCCCACACAAGGTATGAGAGCTGACTTAAAATGCTTGGTTCTATACGAAAAGGATTCCCCATGGCACGAAATTACAACTCAAGTTATTCAGCTTTACTTTCTTCTGTGAGACTGAATCCCTCAATTTGCAAATGCTTGCAATTCACCTCCAACTTCATAAAGAACAGACAAACCAAAACTAGCTCATCCATATGTTCTACTGCTTATTAAGTTCGTAGAAGAATTATGTTCCAAAAACATTTATTTTAACTCCTTGAGGACAGGTTCTATCTTTCTTGTTTTAAGTAGTACACTTCATTGAAATGTTGTCAATGCATATTATCCTACCTGTAAATAAATCTGATTAATGGTGTTCACCTGTTAACCTGGTGTCAACATTCATACAATATGGTAACTTACAAAGAAGTAAGAAGAATGTAGAGGCTGATAACACAATTTAAAGATAATAGTTAATTCTGGACTAGCTTTCTCAATCACATTGCTTGTATGGGTGCAACATTTGTTTCATAACAGACCGATCTTATATAAACTTTGTTTCTGCTGTGGATGCATGGGAACACCTTCATCAGCAGGTTCCCCTCCAAGCCACCCATCATCCTGACTTGGAGATATATCGCTGTTCCTTCATTGGTGTTGGGTCAAAATCCTGGAACTCCCTCCCTGCCAGCACTATAGATGTACCTACACCACAGGGGTTGCACTGGTTCAAGAAGGCAGCTCACCTCTACAATCCCAAGTGCAACTAGGGATGGGCATAAATGCTGGCCTCGCCAGTGATGCCCACGTCTCTGAGGAAAAGAGAAAATTGCATTGGGAGAATGCTCGCACCAACACATTAACTCAAATGCAAAAAGCGGCACGGTAGCACAGTGTGTTAAGTAATGGATTAAGAGACATTGCAATTAGTTGTCTCATTTATGTTAAGTATCCATTAATTGACACTGATATGTAAAGGGACTTCAGGTGGCCTCTATCGGGTGATGTATAGTTAGAGTTTTGTGCAAAGGCTGTTGGAATGAAATAAATGTGTGTTTGTGAAAAAGGAACAGAACTTTAGACTCTTCATATCACAGCAACTAAAACGTCTAACACAGTAGTTAGCACTGTTGCTTCACAGCGCCAGGGACCCGGGTTAGATTCCCGGCTTGGGTCACTGTCTGTGTGGAGTCTGCCTGTTCTCCCTGTATCTGCGTGGGTTTCCTCTGGGTGCTCCGGTTTCCTCCCACAAGTCCCGAAAGACGTGCTTGTTAGGTGAATTGGACATTCTGAATTTGCCCTCAGTGTACCCAAACAGGCGCCGGAATGTGGCGACTAGGGGCTTTTCACAGTCACTTCATTACAGTGCTAATATAAGCCTACTTGTGACAATAAAGATTATTAAAATAAAGCTCTAAAGATTACATTTAATACTGTCTCCCTTCCCGGTGCTCCATGAGCACTGGTGATGTTCTGTAGCATCATAATATTTACAGTACACAAATAGACTGCTATTTTTGCACCCCCTTCATTCAATTGGCATAATGCCCCGTTCAAAAGGAAGACTTTTTAAAATTGTAGTTTTGGCCTAATATCTGTGCTAGATTTCCTGAACTGGAGCTACAAATGGGAGCACACACATTGAAAATCAAAGCACCCAGGCCATTGAGCCCCAACTTATTTTCTGCCCATTCGTAATAAAACTGGACATAACATTTCCAGTGCACAGAGCAATGGCTGAAATTTCACAGCCGTTCCCATTGGCAGGATCTTCCGGTCCTGCCGATTGGCGACCCCCTCCCCGCTGCAGTTTTCCCAGCGGCTGGGGGTGCGGAGAACAGGAAGCCCCATTGACAGCGGCAGGACTGGAAGATCCCAATGGCGGGCTGACTCCACCACGGCAAAACACACCACTGGATGGGGTGGGGGGGGGGGGCGTTGGTGGTAGATTCAACTCAATATGATAGGACATGAAACATGTCACAATTATAGAATTCTAGAAGATAGGCTAGGATTGCAGGATGGGCCATTTGGCCCCAGGAGGCCAAAATGTGTGTCACAATTTTGTATCATTCACTTGGGAAGGAAAGTGACAAATATTTCATGAACATTTCTGTGATCAAATTAAAATCAAGACAGATTCCCTGATAAAGATCTATTTCCTTGTATGAATTGGACAAACACTACCCCTTAGCTATATTTTCTATTTAGAAATGCTTTGCGAGCAAAGTAATCTTTGAAAACATTGGTTTTATGTGCCCTATTTAAGCAATTCCTCCACGTTCTGTAAATATTAATTGGCGAGGTGCTCATTTCTCCGTTTCATGCAGGAACACGTTTGCCCTTTAATTCTTGAATGCCGCTTCACGTTGTATTTCTTGTGAAAATGGTCTAATTCACAATGGAATAAAATGTAAAAATGATTACATGCTAAAAGACATGGACATGAGAACCAAGAATATTTGATAACTGAATAGGGTGAAAATCAAGTCAATCTTCCTTTTTCAGATTAGACATGAAAGATCCCTCAACAACACCACTATGAAGCAGAGCGGGCGAGTTCTCCTGGCCAATATTCAGCAACATCATAAAAGCGGATAATTTGGCCCTTATCACGGTTGCTGTTTGTGGGAGCTTGCTGTGCACAGTTTGGCTGCCGTGTTTCCTACCTTACAACAGTGATGACGCCTCACTGGCTGAAAAGTACCTTGAGGCACCCAGCTGTCATGAAACGTGCTGTGTAAACATGTCTTTCTTTTAGCGATTAGTGGGGCATGATGTGTTTTAGAATTGGTTTTGAAGAGCACACATACGTGGAATGATACTTGGATTATGTGAGTGCCATGTTCTCAATATAGCAACTACAGTGCTTGAGTTTCCATTTTGGCAAACTTTACAGAGCAGCAATTAATTTGAGGCAGAAAAGTAAATTAAGTGACTATACAAATGCAACAGACTGTAATGCTATAATGCAGGCAGATGTACTCTGACAAGCTGGCAAAGCTTACCTAACCAAACTGCGAGATGCGTCAGGGTCTTGTGCAGTTATGGTATCTACGATAGTCCCCACGTCAATATCTTCATACACGTCGAACATGTAAAAGGGGCGACTGAACACCGGGGGCTCGTCCGCATCCTCAACTACAATCCTCACAGTGGTCGTGTCCTTGTATGGACCCAGGTAAAGGAATCGAGCATCAAGGCGACTGTTCAGTGCTTCCACCTTTAAGGCATAGTTTTTCTTGCTCTCATAGTCCAGCATCTGAAGTGGAAGAACAAAGCGTTAGTTAATCTGATCGCATGAAGCCAAGTGGAAAAGATCCAGAAGAAAGCAAGCCATCGACTATGTCTGTACCTTTTTCACAAGAACAACACCTTCTTGTGTAGCCCGGTCGGTAGTGATGTCAAACATATTCATCCCATCACCATCGATGATGCGATAAATTATTTCGGCATTTTCCCCAATATCGGCATCATAGGCTTTAATTCTGCCAACAGCAGCACCTTCGCGGGAGGACTCCTTGACGCTCATTTGGTATACACCTGCAAGGAGAGGAAATTCTCTCAGCCTTGGTCACAAGGTTGGCCATTACACTCCAATAAAACCCAACCAGAACGGCGTGACCTGGTGCTTCACAGTGAGTGGATGGCCTACTTTGAAATGTACATTCGATTAAACGTAAAGGTGGCTTAAGAAGAGGATGCGTGGCGATGGCAGGGATTTCACAAAAAACTGAGAATCTCAAATTCTCTTCAGCTTCAATGAACACCAACAATGGCCGAAATATCAACCGAGTGTCAAGAAAGAAGCCTAACATACATCCAGGGGCAAAGGTTTTTCTTTTAACCTGCATTATAAGCATTGCAAGAAGCTGGATTAGTCTGGTAAACACCAAGTTTGCAAACACCAGGTGAATTTGGCATGGAGTCACTTCAGAAAGCAACGGTGTGCATGATTTAATATACTCAGCTGCAGTCCTTTATCGGTAGTCATTGTGTTTCTTTCCTAAAAATGTTGTAAAGTAGAAAGAAAATCATCCCAAGGTATTGAGACCATTATTTATCCTGAGAAGATAATGATGAGTCATCCTCGGTAGATATTTTATACAACTGAGCGACTTGCTGAGTCACGAAAGTTAAGCATCTAACAAGTATGAGTCTATATCCAGTTTGCACAAGACCAACTATATTAATGACGCAGAAGGGGTTTCACAACAATCTAACAGTTTATTTTAGATCTGTGATAGATAAGATTCCTTCTCTCAACTTCTTATCTTGGTATCATCATCGTGGATCTTAGATGAGGTTGTTTATGGTCTGGATTCACAGATACTGTTGGGAGGCAAGGCTGTTGGTAAATCCTTTATTGAACATTATATTCATGATGTAAAGTACACGCTTAGCATGAGGCTCTACATAGAACTGTCTCTCTATGTTGTCATGCGATCTTAGACATAAGAACATAAGAACTAGGAGCAGGAGTAGGCCATCTGGCCCCTCGAGCCTGCTCCGCCATTCAATGAGATCATGGCTGATCTTTTGTGGACTCAGCTCCACTTTCCGGCCCGAACGCCATTACCCTTAATCCCTTTATTCTTCAAAAAACTATCTATCTTTATCTTAAAAACATTTAATGAAGGAGCCTCTACTGCTTCACTGGGCAAGGAATTCCATAGATTCACAACCCTTTGGGTGAAGAAGTTCCTCCTCAACTCAGTCCTAAATCTACTTCCCCTTATTTTGAGGCTATGCCCCCTAGTTCTGCTTTAACCCGCCAGTGGAAACAACCTGCCCGCATCTATCCTAACTATTCCCTTCATAATTTTATATGTTTCTATAAGATCCCCCCTTATCCTTCTAAATTCCAACGAATGCAGTGCCGGTCTACTCAACCTCTCCTCGTAATCCAACCCCTTCAGCTCTGGATTTAACCTAGTGAATCTCCTCTGCACACCCTCCAGTGCCAGTACGTCCTTTCTCAAGTAAGGAGACCAAAACTGAACACAATACTCCAGGTGTGGCCTCACTAACACCTTATACAATTGCAGCATAACCTCCCTAGTCTTAAACTCCATCCCTCTAGCAATGAAGGACAAAATTCCATTTGCCTTCTTAATCACCTGTTGCACCTGTAAACCAACGTTTTGCGACTCATGCACTAGCACACCCAGGTCTCTCTGCACAGCAGCATGTTTTAATATTTTATCATTTAAATAATAATCCCTTTTGCTGTTATTCCTACCAAAATGGATAACCTCACATTTGTCAACATTGTATTCCATCTGCCAGACCCCAGCCCATTCACTTAGCCTATCCAAATCCCTCTGCAGACTTCCAGTATCCTCTGCACTTTTTGCTTTACCACTCATCTTAGTGACGTCTGCAAACTTGGACACGTTGCCCTTGGTCCCCAACTCCAAATCATCTATGTAAATTGTGAACAATTGTGGGCCCAACACTGATCCCTGAGAGACACCACTAGCTGCTGATTGCCAGCCAGAGAAACACCCATTAATCCCCACTCTTTGCTTTCTATTAATTAACCAATCCTCTATCCATGCTACTACTTTACCCTTAATGCCATGCATCTTTATCTTATGCAGAAACCTTTTGTGTGGCACCTTGTCAAAGGCTTTCTGGAAATCCAGATATACCACATCCATTGGCTCCCCGTTATCTACCGCACTGGTAATGTCCTCACAAAATTCCACTAAATTAGTTAGGCACAACCTGCCTTTATGAACCCATGCTGTGTCTGCCCAATGGGACAATTTCCATCCAGATGTCTCACCAATTCTTCTTTGGTGATAGACTCCAGCATATTCCCTACTACCGAAGTTAAGCTCACTGGCCTATAATTACCCGCTTTCTGCCTACCTCCTTTTTTAAACAGTGGTGTCACGTTTGCTAATTTCCAATCCACCAGGAACACCCCAGGGTCTAGTGAATTTTGGTCAATTATCACTAGTGCATTTTCAATTTGCCTAGCCATCTCTTTTAGCACTCTGGGATGCATTCCATCAAGGCCAGGAGACTTGTCTACCTTTAGCCCCATTAGCTTGCCCATCGCTACCTCCTTAGTGATAACAATCCTCTCAAGGTCCTCACCTGTCATAGCCTCATTTCTATCAGTCACTGGCATGTTATTTGTGTCTTCCACTGTGAAGACCGACCCAAAAAACCTGTTCAGTTCCTCAGCCATTTCCTCATCTCCCATTATTAAATCTCCCTTCTCATCCTCTAAAAGACCAATATTTACCTTAGCCACTCTTTTTTGTTTTATATATTTGTAGAAACTTTTACTATCAGTTTTTATATTCTGAGCAAGTTTGCTCTCATAATCTATCTTGCACTTCTTTATAGCTTTTTTAGTAGCTTGTTGTTGCCCCCTAAAGATTTCCCAGTCCTCTAGTCTCCCACTAATCTTTGCCACTTTGTATGCTTTTTCCTTCAATTTGATACTCTCCCTTATTTCCTTAGATATCCATGGTCGATTTTCCCTCTTTCTACCGTCCTTCCTTTTTGTTGGTATAAATCTTTGCTGAGCACTGTGAAAAATCGCTTGGAAGGTTCTCCACTGTTCCTCAACTGTTTCATCTTACGTCACTTATGATCCAGGCTACCTATTTGTATGTTTAATATTAACCCTTCATGCTCCAATTATCAGACCTAGATGAACTTACAAAAGATCTGCTCCTCCACAACATCCTTGGTGAGATATGGCCTGAATAAAATACTTTATCCGTGTTAGCAGAAACACTTTGTCGCGACTTGTAACCTTTTGGCTCAGAGAGCTACTTCCACAGTAGTCAATAAATTCTTACCATTTTATTGAGGCATCAGACAGCCATTTCTTACAATCAGACGTGTTGCCACCCCCCAATGCTAATAACCCTGAAGCGAGAAAGCAAATAAATTATCTTGTCCCTTAAAATTCATTCCATCAAGAAAATGCTCTCCAGATTATAAAGTATCCAGGCTTACCAATCCTTTCAATAATCTAAAATAATAGATCTATATGCACACCAAATGTACAATGTTCTTGGATATGAATTTTAGACATGATTTGTGTGGGTAATTAATAAACGATGGATTTAATATTTTGAGTGCTCTTTGTTTTAACCCGATTTATGTAAATCTCACTAAAGAAAGTATTTCTCTGACAGAAAGGAACATTATTAGAGCAGTGACTGTGAGGCACCAGACTGATTTGGACTAAAATGTAATGGTGATCAAACATGATTATGCCTTTAGTCATGAATGCTGCTTGCTTATAAATTATACTTTTACATTTTGCAATAAAGCATTAAATATGACTCACTTTGAGGAAATCTGGGAGGATTGTCATTGACATCAGTGAGGGTGATGTTTACAGATGTTGTGCCTGATAATCCTCCCATCTGCCCACCCATGTCCTTAGCCTGGATGAGCACTTGATACTGCTCCTTTGCCTCTCTGTCCATGTTTGGTAAAGCTGTTCGAATAATTCCTGGAATAACACACAAAAACAAATCAATTGCTGTTGCAGGGTATTAATAAAGCAGCAGACAAGAACACTTTTCATGTTCTTGGGAGATTTTGCTCTTGTTCAATCACGGAGGTCTGAGTCAGCTTTATTTTTTGTCCTGGAAATTATAAAGGGCTCTCTCGTAATTACTTACCCGTGGCGTGATTAAATAACATGTTAGCTTAACCAGCAAAAAACATTAGTTCCCAGAAGGTACAATTGGTAACTTTGCTGATTAGTGTGAAACTATGCATTGTGTAGAGCACAATTCCTGATCTCTGTTTTATGCAGTAATCTAATCCAACCTGTGTTAAAATGTTAAGATTGATCTCAAGGGCTGGGTTGAGGAAATACATTTTCATATTCTTGATGGCCAGCCACCATGAAACCAAATGTGGTTATCCGCGGAAGGGCGGGATCAGGATTGACTGTGATGTTGCTTTGGTCGATGGTGCTGACCCTCAGACAGAACATCGTGAAGACGGCATAGAAAAACCAGAATGGCCTTGCTTGTTATCTTTCCATTCAGTAAGGGGCTATCAAACATTCTATAGTGTATTTGAGAGCGCTAACTTGGTGCAGTACGATTAATAAAGCTAAAAACAAGATTACAGCCAAACAATGGACATTTTCTAGTGCTGTGTCCCCCACTTATGAAGAGCCTCATTTTAAATAACTGAAAATCACTGTAAAAATCTGACAGGACTATTTATTAGTTACATCAGTGTGGAGCAGTCAGCTGTCAGGGGCTGGATTCTCCAATTTTGGGGCAATGTCCGGAGGATCCGTGGCGTTTTATGTGGGAAAAATCATATGTGCACAGCAACGAACTGCAATGGTCGCGCAGTACAACATGGCACCGGCCGCGCGCGGATCCGACCTGCAAGATAGTGCCACCCTGGACACCTCCTCACCAACCCCTGGCCGCCACCCACCAGTCCCCTCAGCCCTTGCTGAAGCGCCCCCCCCCACCGCCACCCGGCCAGCAGTACAGCTCCCACCCGACTATTGGCAGCGCTGGACATAGTCCGCGGCCGCCACGCCGGTTTCCCGACCGCTGAGACCACACGTCGCCCGCACATTGGGACGGAGCATCGGGGGAGGGCCTCAGCTGAAGTCCTGAGGCCGTCCCAATGGTGTGCGGCGCGCGCCGCGATGACGCCGTTTTGGAGGGGGCTGAGCATCTAAATACAAGCGCCACCCCCCGATTCCATCGTAAAAAGGGATTCCCCGCCCAATCGCCGAGTGCGAATTCGGGGGTCGGGGAATGGAGAATCCCGGCCCATATCGTCAATACAGAAATCATTTTAAATCATTGCCTGTAGGTTAGTGTCACAATAACAAAAAAAAGTATCTTAATTTGAAGAGTCTCCTCCAAGGCCAAGAAATTGGCTCGATTAAAGGAAACTCACGAGGATTGATTCGATCTGGGGGGGGGGGGGTCAGTTTTGCAAGAAGGGCATCTTCTAACTTTTCAATCAGCTTTCAAATATCACAGAAACTCAATTTGCGCCGGGCATAATTTGCACTTGAGATTCCACGATCCTCTGCCACCAGCTTGATCAACCTTGGGTGGGACAGCCAGCACAACCTCGCAAAAAACCCCAGGCCAAAAACCCATCATTTCCCAATTCTCCTCTCGCTGCATTGCAGCCCTGCCCGTGGTGCAGGCAGTCTGAATTCGCAGCCCGTGCTGGCTGCTGGAAAATGAACGTTTCGGTGACGTGTCGGAGAGCAGCGCTGTCTACACAACAACATGCCAAAGGTGAGTCGGCACCTTCATGAGCGGAAGGAAGATAGCCGGAGAGATAACTGTCCTTCATCCCCCTGCTCCCCCTTAAAATATATGCCAAGAACTCTGGTTATGGGAATCATTAAATTCAATCCACAGAAGTTTCTTTGTGTGAAGAACGACTTGCAAATGGCAACGTGTTAGATGAAGTTGCTTGGCAAAACCCCTCACTCGTGACTCGCACCAGACCAGTTTTTCACGAACCTATTCTTTCACAGTTTCTCCCTATTATTTCTCAACCGACATAGAATTGGGGGCCAATGCTGGTCACCTACTTGGTAACACATCAGCTCTTCTCCGTGGCAGCGTTTAACTGTAATCACAAGACAAGACATTTTTGGGAAGTTTCAGAGTCTCCCGGCCGATCAGACCTTTCTGCCATTGAAAACAAACAAGGTCGGCATGAGTTTGTTGGGATGCTGGAGAATTCCCTGGCAAATTATCGGCTGCATGTCGGCAACATTATTCTTGTACTGAAACCTAACTTAACTTCAGAACGTTGTCATGAAACTGGGCAATCCAGCATTGTGAGTTGGAATTTCCTCCAGTTTCTGGACTGAAATTGTCGATACAATAGAGGGAAATCAATCAGGGAGACATGTTTTGCTCTTGTTCACCGGCCCCTGCACCCTCGCAGCCAGTAATTGGCTGTGGCGAAGGAAGTCAGTTTCTTCTAAGTATAAATCAGAAGAGGATGTGAGAATTGGAAAGTTATTCCAATGGGAGACTTCAATCTCCGGTCCACAGAGTGAGAATTCCCAAAGGGTTTGGAGCTAGGGATGGTGGATATGGTGCCTGATTGCTTCTTGACCCAGTGTGTGGAGGAAGCCACAAGAGATGATTCTTATTTTGATCGAACAGACATTGAAGAGCAAGCGAAGAGTGAAGAGGAAAGATCTACTTCCAGTGGCAGAGGAGTCAATAACTAGGGGGGAATTATTTAAAGTAATTGATGGAAGGATTAGGAAGGAATTGAAGAAAAATGTTCGCCGCCAGAATGTGAGGGCAGCACGGTAGCACAAGTGGATAGCACTGTGGCTTTACTGCGCCAGGGTCCCAGGTTCGATTCCCTGCTGGGTCACTGTCTGTGCAGAGTGTGGTAATACCAGGCATTGCGGTACCTGAGAGGTGGATGACCATTGGTTAGACCCAGGGGTCTACCATTGGCTGATGTACATAGCTCCGCCCTGAGAGGCGGAGTATAAGAACCGGTGCCGTCCCAGCAGCCTTCACTTTCTGTATCGAAGCTGCTGGGGAAGAGTTCTAGCAGATTAAAACCTATTAGTTATGACTCACCTTGTCTTGAGAGTAATTGATTGCGCATCACGGAGTTCGCACGTTCTCCCCGTGTCTGCGTGGGTTTCCGCCGGGTGCTCCGGTTTCCTCCCACAGTCCAAAGATGAGCAGGTTAGGTGGATTGGCCACGCTAAACTTAGCCTTAGTGTCCAATTATGTGTAGGTTAGGTAGGGGTTATGGAGTTGCATGGATAGGATGGAGTATTGGGCCTAGGTAGGGTGCTCTTTCAGAGGGTCGATGCAGACCTGATGGACCAAATGGCCTCTTTCTACACTGTAGTGATTCTATGGATTCTATGAAACAGATATGTTACTGGGGACAGGCTGACAAGAGATAAAAAGACACATAGGCTTAAAACAACCTACCAAATAAGGCCCTGGCTAGAATCAATATTGGCTGTCTGCTGGAGCACTCAAGTCAACACAGAAACTCATTATCGCTATTTGGAACATTGTGATTACCACTTCGAGCAGTTATCATATTTACACAAAAAGATAAAAGACCATGCTATGAAAATGTAACTTTGAGACAGGAGTGATCAAATTTGCAGTAGGGTGGATGATAACTAAAGAGGCCATTAGACTCCATAGTGGGCTAATAGCTGGTCAGACAAGAGTGTTTCAGTGGACAATAGATCTTGATTGAATCACCCTGGCTGAACAGAAGTATCCTGTTTATTTCTATCAGTGAGTTAAATCTTGATGGGACAATAGAACTCAGGACAGGTGCATGTGTGTGTATCGCATCTCAGTGCTCGCAGAACCTGGATAACAGAAGGAACATCGGAGCACATTGTTGGCGCTAACCTGGGAGCCACCAGGAACAACCATCGCCGAAGAAGGGGCCCTGAGCTCGGAGCTCAGGGAAGAAGATATCCACACCGAGTGATTGTAGCCTGGCCAGACTCCTTCATCAAGTGTGTGTAATACCTAGAGCTAGCTTCGAGCAAGTGTTGATGAGCCACGTTGCAACCTTGTCAGTGTAACTATCATAGGTGTGGTTATCCTGTTCCTGTTATGATCATCTAACCTGAACAACCCTACCAAAGATGTGCCAACCACCGGTCCTTGAGGAAGATTGGGTGCATGCCAACCAATGAGTCATATTCTGTGCGATTGATTCTGAAGATTGTAATACCCAAATTACTTTACAGTGGACAGTGTGTGTTTTGTTGTATCTGTCTAAGCAGATTAAGAAGGGTTTTCTCGGTCAACACTAACAATATGGTTAAGTTTTACAAGAATAGGGGTTGGTATTCCTGAGAACAGAGATGTGTTGCTGATCCTTTTCATCTTGGACTTACCAGGACAAACACAATAATGCTAATTTCCAGCAATCATAACAACTTATACTACAGAAGAAAAGGGAACTGATTGGTTGGTAAGTCATTGCTATGGAGAAAGCAACAGGGAGCTATAGGGTGGGGGTCTTCCTGACCCGCTGACACTCCCGCCAAAGGTTTGCTGGCGATGTGGGTTGGATTCAATGGAAGTCCCATTAACAGAGGCGGGTTCAGCAGATCGGCCGCTGGCCAACGGCAGGTCTCCTGCCGCCGAGAAGCATGTCGCGGGGAGGCCAGAGAACTTTGATCCTAGCGTCCCCAAGCTCCTGGGTAATTCAAAAAAAGTTCAAAGCTTGAACATGTTCCTTTTGTTTGCAGAGAACAGGTCCCTGCAAATGAATGTATGTGGCTTCGAGCAAGTGTAAATAAGTCATTTTATAAACTTGTCAGTGGAACTATCATAGGTGTGGTTATCCTGGGCGGAATTCTCCGTTATCGGCGGAAAGTCCGCCGATCGGCGCAAAAAACGGCGCAAATCCAACTTGCGTCACGTCGGAAAAATGGGTCGAAAGCTTCCGGCCCGAAATGGGCTAGCAGCGACGTAACGGGATCCGCGCTTGCCCAGTGGTTCACGCCGTTCATCGTCATACGCGCCGCACGGCGTGACGGCTCATAAGGCCGCGCTGCTCCCCCCCACACGACCGGAACACCCGGCCGGAACACCCGACTGGATGGCTGGCCGCCGCTCAGCCCCGAGGTTCGAGTCACGGGATGTGGAGGCGCTCCTGGACGCGGTGGAGCAGAGGAGGGATGCCCTGTATCCCGGGCACGGCCGCAGAGTTGCCCCACGCCACAGCCGGCGTCTGTGGAGGGAGGTGGCAGAGGCCGTCACCGCTGCGGCCCTGACACCACGGACAGGCACCCAGTGCCACAAGAAGGTGAACAACCTCGTCAGAGCAGGCAGGGTGAGCCTCCCCATATCCCCCCTCCCCCCATATCCCCCATATCCCCCTCCCCCATATCCCCCCTCCCCCATATACCCCATATCCCCCCTCCCCATATCCCCCATATCCCCCTCCCCCATATCCCCCCTCCCCCATATCCCCCTCCCCATATCCCCCCTCCCCCATATCCCCCTCCCCCATATCCCCCCTCCCCATATCCTCCCTCCCCCATATCCCCCATATCCCCCCTCCCCATATCCCCCTCCCCATATCCCCCCTCCCCCATATCCCCCCTCCCTCATATCCCACCCTCCCCCATATCCCCCCTCCCCCATATCCCCCATATCCCCCCTCCCCCATATCCCCCCTCCCCCATATCCCCCATATCCCCCCTCGCCCATATCCCCCATATCCCCCCTCCCCATATCCCCCCTCCCCATATCCCCCATATCCCCCCTCCCCCATATCCCCCTCCCCCATATCCCCCCTCCCCCATATCCCCCCTCCCCATACCTCCCTCCCCCATATCCCCCCTCCCCCATATCCCCCCTCCCCCATATCCCCCTCCCCCATATCCCCCCTCCCCCATATCCCCCCTCCCCATATCCCCCATGTCCCCCATATCCCCAAGTGAATCCAGCCCTAACCTTAACCTCTGCAATGCACGCGCAACCGATGGCGTGCATTCATATACCTGCCTAACAGTGTTGCCTTTTACCCCTGCCACCCCCCCCCCCACAGGATAAGCGCGCACACAACAATAGGGAGCATGTGAGGACTGGAGGAGGCCCTGCTGATGAGAGGCCACTGACCGAACACGAGGAAAGAGCCCTGGAACTGGCTGGCGGACCTGAGGACCGGGAGGTTGCTGATGCAGAGGTCGGGGGTGTACTAGCAAGTGAGCCACCGACAGCCCGTCCCCATATCCCCCCTCCCCTATATCCCCCTCCCCCATATCCCCCCTCCCCCATATCCCCCATATCCCCCCTCCCCATATCCCCCTCCCCCATATCCCCCTCCCCATATCCCCCCTCCCCCATATCCCCCTCCCCCATATCCCCCCTCCCCATATCCCCCCTCCCCATATCCTCCCTCCCCCATATCCCCCATATCCCCCCTCCCCATATCCCCCCTCCCCATATCCCCCCTCCCCCATATCCCCCCTCCCTCATATCCCACCCTCCCCCATATCCCCCCTCCCCCATATCCCCCATATCCCCCCTCCCCCATATCCCCCCTCCCCCATATCCCCCATATCCCCCTCGCCCATATCCCCCATATCCCCCCTCCCCATATCCCCCATATCCCCCTCCCCCATATCCCCCCTCCCCCATACCTCCCTCCCCCATATCCCCCCTCCCCTATATCCCCCTCCCCCATATCCCCCTCCCCCATATCCCCCATATCCCCCCTCCCCATATTCCCCCTCCCCATATTCCCCATGTCCCCCATATCCCCAAGTGAATCCAGCCCTAACCTTAACCTCTGCAATGCACGCGCAACCGATGGCGTGCATTCATATACCTGCCTAACAGTGTTGCCTTTTACCCCTGCCACCCCCCCCCCCCACAGGATAAGCGCGCACACAACAATAGGGAGCATGTGAGGACTGGAGGAGGCCCTGCTGATGAGAGGCCACTGACCGAACACGAGGAAAGAGCCCTGGAACTGGCTGGCGGACCTGAGGACCGGGAGGTTGCTGATGCAGAGGTCGGGGGTGTACTAGCAAGTGAGCCACCGACAGCCCGTCCCCATATCCCCCCTCCCCTATATCCCCCTCCCCCATATCCCCTGATCACTGCCTGATGTCTAACCATGCATGCTTTATTGTGTATCGCAGGACCAAACGTCCAGGCACCCATCCCCGCAGATGCAGACCGCCCGCAGGATGCCCCTCGGAGGCCACGGGAGACGGAGAGACACGAACCCTCCAGCATGCGACGCCCGCAGGATGCCCCTCGAAAGCCACGGGAGACGGAGAGACACGAACCCTCCAGCATGCGACGCCCGCAGGATGCCCATCGGAGGCCACGGGAGACGGAGAGACACGAACCCTCCAGCATGCGACGCCCGCAGGATGCCCCTCGAAGGCCACGGGAGACGGAGAGACACGAACCCTCCAGCATGCGACGCCCGCAGGATGCCCCTCGGAGACCACGGGAGACGGAGAGACCTGGAGCAACAGGGAGACGACACCCCCGTCACGTGCGGGAGCGACCACCCAGCGACGAGGGGGGCAGCCACAGGCCCCCGTCACATTCGAGCCAGGACACCACTACCCAGGACACCACTACCCAGGACACCACTACCCGGGACACCACTACCCGGGACACCACTACCCGGGACACCACTACCCGGGACACCATTCCCCAGGACACCACTACCCAGGACACCACTACCCGGGACACCACTACCCGGGACACCACTACCCGGGACACCACTACCCGGGACAGCACTGCCCAGGACAGCCCTACCTGGGACAGCACTACCCAGGAAGACGAAATACCGGACAGTGACTCAGAGTGGATGGGTGGAGACGAACCCCCACCCCGAAGTGCCATGGACTCAGAGTGGGACGAAGAGCACGACACAATGCCACTGCTGTCACCAACACCCTCCACCATCGCAGAAACACTCACCTCGGTTGGGCACTTTAGTGATGAGGCGTCTGGTACACTCACTGGTGCGCACAACACAGCCGTCCCGGTACAGCAGGTGGAGGTAGGAGCAGCAGAGGGGCTGGGCGGTCGGAGGGCAGCCCAGCCCAAGCGAACATCTGCCGCCCAGATGGATCCCGGGTTCCTGGAGTTACCACACCCACACACAGATCCGATGCAACCACCGACCCGGAGACGAGCGAAGAGGGTGACGGGCGGTTTGCGGCGGCTGCAGTCGCAGGTGGAGGAGTCCACCCGCGTCCAGGAGCTGGGAGTGGTGCCGGTCATGCGTGCCACCCAGGCTGACATCGCACGGGTGGCGTCCGCGGTGGAGGCAATGGGTGCGACGGTGTCAGACATGGGGAACGGTTTGCGAGGCCTGGGGCATTCCGTGCAGGCGGCGTCTGTGGCCCAGGAAATGGCTGCCCTCTCACAGGAGGCCATGAGCCAGTGCCAGCGCCAGATGGCAGAGGCGCTCAACGCCATAGCCCAGTCTCTGCAGGCCATGGCCCAGTCTCAGCAGGCCATGGCCCAGTCTCTGCAGGCCATAGCCCAGTCTCAGCAGGCCATGGCCCAGTCTCAGCAGGCCATAGCCCAGTCTCAGCAGGCCCGGGCCCAGTCTCTGCAGGCCATCGCTGAGGGCATCGGCGCCAGTGGCCATGTGCGAGCCGGCGTCGCACTGTCACAGACAGGGTTTGCCAACCCCCTGGACTCCATGGCTGCAAACCTGCAGACCCCTGTCGATACCAGCACGGGCCTCCAGGGCTGGCAGCGCCAGATGTCGGGGGGGCGTTGGATGGCCAGTCCGTTCGCATCCCCCACCCATGTAGAGGCCTGGGGGCCATCGTGCACCCCGAGGGAGGAGGAGGTGGTGTGGTCCGTCCCGGCTCCCCCTGTAGGGGAGGTCCCGGTACACCGCGACACCTCGGACTCCCCCCCCCCTTCCGTCCCAGGTGCATCGGGTGGGCAACGGGCAGGACAGGCTGGCAGCTCGCCATCCCAGTCGCCCGGGCCGCAGCCTGGCCCATCTAGGCCAGGACGCCCCAGGAAACGGCTGCCAAAGGGATCCAGTGTCAGAGGGCAGGAATCACAGGAGTCCACCTCCAGTTCCGTCTGGGGAACCACGTAGACGTAGTCAAAGGGCCCGTAAGGCCAAACAATTAAACACTGAGTAAGTTGGCACGGGTGCAGGGCACAGATGAGTTTTAGGGGCTAGGGCACGTGCATGAACTCCTTTGGTTATTAAAGTCAATGTTACACCTACAGAAGCTGCCTTTGTGCTCTGTCCAAAGCGTGCGGGGGTGTCATGTACGTTGAGCGCAAGTGTGTGTGTGAGGGGTGGTCTTACCTCAGCCCCAGGTGAGTCTGCCCCCTTCCCCCTGGGCCGCCATCAACATCCCCCGGGCAGAGGACGGGACCGTGCGCTGCAGTATCACAGCCGCATGCAGGGATGGTCCGGGTGGATGGTGGTACTGTGGCCATGGGTCAGACATAGTCCAACGATGTGGAGCCAGGAGCTCACCGCAGGGCGGGTTGTCATCATCCTCCATGGCCTGCAATAGACACGCGTCCACCCGCAACTGTGTGAGCCCGGCCCGTTGTGCCGCAGGTGGATCGGCAATGGGGGGGGGGGGTGGTGTGCATGCGGGTGGGGTGGGTGGGGTTGGGGAGGGGGGTGAGGGTGCTGGGTGGGTGGATGGGTGGGGGGTGTGGGTGGTCGGCTGTTGCCATGGTGTGCGGTCTGTGGCCATACTACCCGATTCCCACGCCCATCTAGTCAGTGAAGCGGGCGGCTATCAGTCTGTCCCGTGCCCGCTGGGCCAGCCAGTAACGGTGGACAGCCACCCGCCTGTGTCTACCCCGTCTGCCCTGACCATTACCCCCATCCCCCTCATCTGGGGAGGACTGCGCCTCTTCCTGCTGCTCCTCCACTCCGCCCTCCTCTGCTGGGCTATGTTGTGCAGGACGCAGCACACCACAATGATGTGGCCGACCCTATCTGACCGATACTGGAGGGCGCCCCCAGAGAGGTCCAGGCACCTGAAACGCATCTTCAGCACGCCAAAGCACCTCTCTATCACACCCCTTGTCGCTACATGGGCATCATTGTAGCGGTTCTCCGCCTCATTGCGTGGCCTCCGTATAGGCGTCATCAGCCACGATCGCAATGGGTAGCCCCTGTCGTCCAGCAACCAGCCCCTCAGCCGGGGATGGCGTCCCTCGTACATGCCGGGGATGGATGACCGTGACAACACGTATGAGTCGTGTACACTGCCAGGGTAACGGGCGCAGACATGCAGGATCATCATGCGGTGGTCGCAGACCACCTGTATGTTCATCGAATAGGTCCCCTTCCTATTGGTGAACACGGCCCTGTTATCTGCAGGTGGCCGCACGGCGACGTGCATCCCATCGATCGCGCCCTGGACCATGGGGAACCCGGCCACGGCAGAGAAGCCCACGGCCCGGGCATCTTGGCTGGCCCGGTCCACGGGGAAGCGGATGTAGCGGTGCGCCATGGCATATAGGGCATCTGTCACTGCCCGGATGCACCGATGCACCGATGTCTGCGATATGCCGGACAGGTCCCCACTCGGTGCCTGGAATGACCCCGTTGCATAAAAGTTCAGGGCCACCGTAACCTTGACGGACACGGGGAGATGGTGTCCCCCGCCAGTGCCACGTGGTGACAGGTGTGCCAGCAGGTGGCAGATGTGTGCCACAGTTTCCCGCCTCATCCGGAGTCTCCTCCTGCATTCCCGGTCCGTGAGGTCCTGGTATGACTGCCGGGGCCGGTACACACGGGGCGCCCTCGGGTGCCTCCGTTGCCGTGGGGCCGCGATGTCCTCCTCCCCCTCCTCGTCCTGTCGGTCAGGTGTCCCTCCAGCCTGGGCAGCTGCCGCCTGTCCCTCTGCGGCAGCCTGCGCCGCCTCTCTGGCACGCTCCTCCTCCTCCTCATCCAGGGCAACATAGACATGAGCGGCTGCCGCCATGGCGGCCAACATCGCTGGATGATCGGAAAACATGACGGCCTGGTGGGGGGGGAGGGGAACGACGACATGTCATCATTGCCCATATCCCCTCCTCCCCGCAGCCAGGTGGCATGGACCGCATGGGTCCAACTGTTGGAGGCTGGCACCTGGCCAGGTGGACCAACTCACTTGCCCTCGCATCCCCTTCCCCGGCACGGACCCCCCCCCCATCCCCCTCCCCGGCACGGACCCCCCCCCCCCCCATCCCCCTCCCCGGCACGGACCCCCTCCCGGCACTCCCCCGGAGCCCAGCCTACTCTAACCACCCCCCCCCCACCCCCCCCCGCCGCACACACGCACGCACAACCCGAGACACACCTCACCTCACGCATTCAGACTGCGGCCACGCCATCGCCTGCCCAGAGCCAACCCCCCAGGCCGTCACTCACCTCCACGCTGGTCGGCGTGACCCTGGAGCACAGGGTCACGCCGATGAAAAGGAGGTTTAATTTACGTCGACGTGAACTGTCATCACGTCGACGGGACTTCGGCCCATCCGGAAGGGAGAATATCGGCAGGCCGAAAATCGGCTGCCTTGCGCAGACCCGTGACATTCTCCGACGTCTGCGGCGCCATTAACGCCCCGCCGACTTTTCTCCCTTCGGAGACTTCGGCAACCGGCGGGGGCGGGATTCACGGCGGCCAACGGCCATTCTCCAACCCGCTGGGGGTCGGAGAATGACGCCCCCTGTTCCTGTTGTGACCATCTGACCGGAACAACCCTACCAAAGATGCGCCAATCACCGATGCTAAGGGAAGATTGGGTGCATACCAACCAACAGCAATCCATCCTGTCCACTCTGTCAGCCCACTAGTTTGCGTTCATTTTATTTTCGGTGCAATCTGAACAAAGCTGTCCAAAGCAGCTTAAGGGATCAGGGAATTTTAAGCAGAGAGTATATCAAACGTAACTCCAGCTTCCACTCCTCAAATGGAACTTGGTTTTTCAAGCACCCAAACACGAGTAGGCATGGTTTAAAAGATGTTATCATTTTAAGTGATTTTCAATTCCCTAATAAACTGAAGAGTGTACATCAATAAAGTTAACAGACGGTTCAGTAGTTTTTGAAATCACTTTGATAACCTCCTGGTCGCTCCCTATCTCTGTAATCCCCTACAACCCTCCTGCCCTGCAGGATACCTGGCCTCCTCCACCTCTGGTCGCTGAAGCGTACACGATTATAATCGCTTCATTATTAGTGACTGCGCCTTCCTCTGCCGAGACCCTAAGTTCTGGACCTCCTTCCCTCAACCTCTCCACATCTCTACCTCTTCCCCCTCCTTAAAACCTGTCCGTTTGACCGAGCTCATGTTCACCTGTTTTATCTCTCTGCCGGGTCAGTGTCAGATTTTGATTGATGTTCCTTGGGATGTTTTAGTGCTGCGAAGCTGCTAAACAGATGTAAGTTGTTGTTGTACTAGTCAAGGAGCATTGGGGTTGTGATTGTGCTGTCCATTTCTATAATCCTGGAGGCTCGTACTCAGTCCAGTGGACAGAGGCCAATGGGCTCCTCGCATCTGCTCCACCGCAGCAGCATCTGTCTTGGGAGGAACAAGTAGAGGCTCCATCCCTTCCAAGTGCAGCTCAGAAACGGCTGGAGTCCACAGCAGCGGACGAGCCGACCAACCGAGGAATTCTGGCCTTCGATTTCAGGTGATTTACCTCAGCCCTCATTGGGTGCAAACCTCGGTAACAGTCTGAACATCTCATTTAAGGCAGCATTTTGCTTTTAAAGCAGCAACTCCTCTGGCATATGAGGGCAGATGATGGAACATGCACAGCGAAGGAAGGTTTTAATGTCCATCAAGAATGATCTTTTGTTTTGCTTCTCCCTCCCAGTTGTATTCTGCCCAGCGTGAAGATGGACTGCTAGTTAGAGGAACAAATTCTCTGATTAGATTTACAGGTACGCAGATTTTTGGAAAAAAACCCTAAATTAGCACCAGTTCTTGGAAGATTTTTGGTCATTTTTTTTAACACGGCCGCCATGACCTACTTTCGGGATTGCTGCCTGCACCAGCTTGTCCAACATTGCAATTTGACTAAAATAAGCTGTCATTTTTATTTTGCTCTGAATTTTTGATCGCATTACTCGCTCAGTACTTAGCCATTCGTGCAATCTGCATTAGCTGAAAGATTTGGCAGCTTGGCTCCGTGGTATCTGCTGCTTCTCCGTAGCTTCAGCACCAGCGATGCCTTTTACTCAGTCACCCAGAAGTAACTGGACTGTGCAGCAAAGGGAGAGGCGAGGTAGTGGAGGAGGGTCAGAGGGCGATGGGGGCGCTGGGTGTCAGACGCTTGTGAGCGACAGGGCAGGGCAGACAATTAGATACTCAACTTATCCAGGTGGCTGAATGTCATTTGGGGAAAGAAAATGATGTCTCCCTATCTCTGTAACGTCCTCCACAATTTTAATTATTTTGACTTTGCCGATCACGCGTTTAGCTGCCGAGGTTCTGGACTTCACTCCCGAAAGCCCTCCAGCTCTATCTCCTTTAATAAGGCTTTGACCCTAAACCTTTGACGAAACATTTGGTCATCTCTCCTAATATCGTCGTTTGTGACTCCGTGTCAAACATTGTTCGATAAGACTCCTTTGAAGTAGTTTGGAATGATTTACTCAGTAAAAGGTGCGATATGGATGTGAGTTGTGTTGCGATTGAGCATGCTATGTGCTATATTGTGTGCCAGTGTGGTACCAAATAAAAAGCTGGACAATATGAAGTAATTCAGGCCATTTCTATACTTAAACAGCAAAGACAACTGGGGCTGGATTCTCCGGTTTTGAGGCTATGTCCAGAGAAAGTGCCTTGTTCTATGTTGAAAAAACCAGCGAGGCCCCAGCACCGAAGCCCCCCCCCCCCCCGGCCAGCGGCATGGTTCCCCCCCCCCCCCCACCCCACCCCCCCCCGACTGTGGTGCCGCTGGACACAGTCCGCAGCCGCCACACCGGGTTCACAAAAACTGAGAGCACACATGTCCCGTGCCGTCGAGAACTCTTACCCATCGGGGGCGGAGCATTGGGGGAGGGCCTTCAAGTAACGCCCTGAGGCCGTCCCAGAGGCGTGTGGCGTACTCCCCGATGATGCCGTTTTGGAGGGGGCGGAACTTCCGAAAACAGGCGCTGCCCCCGATTCGGTCGCAAAAAGGGATTCTCCGCCCAGATCACCAATTACAAAATCAGCCTTGGGGAACGAAGAATCTCTCCCCTGATATCTATTTAAGTTAGTTTCTCCTGCACTTCGTTGAATCAAGTCTACCCCATGAGTGCACCTTCTGAAGTTTAAATTTCAATTCCCATCCAGGAAAACTCTCCAAAATAACAATACAGGCTTGAGAATATTTTGCGTTTTTCAAGTATAAATAGACTGAATAGAGTTTTGATGGAAGTTTACACTTCAGGGTGTAAAGTACCACGTGCACACCTTGGTAAATGTTAATACAGATTGAAGTTGACCATGCGAATGCTCAAATCAGGTTGACTGAATTGACCCTGTTCTCTGCAGGTCCTTTGGATTTCATGTTCAATGTCTAGAATTTTAGGAGTTTTTTGTTTCCTCGGTTAGCGTTTATCAATAACAGCTTAAAAAGTCACCAGTGCTCAGGTGGAGGAATGCAATCTTCAGCATCAAGTGTAGAACATTGCTATTCTCTTCATGACTAGCACTTGATGAAGTGAGCAGTGTCGGAGGCGACAAAGCAGCTCATCTTGTTGCAACCTGTGATCTCTGAGCAGAGCTCTGTAAATCTACCATTTTTCTGTTGAGTTCAGATGAATTCAATGTATTCCGTGCATTAAATCTCATTAGTGCTTGAAACAGCTGAATTACTACGTTATTAGACCAGTAAAAAGTGGTATTCCAGTTCTCATATTGCAGGGTTCTGCACAGTTATATTGTCAGACATGCAAGATGCTGAATAATTGAAAGGTGATGCTGGTCAAAAACAGATCATCAATCCCCTGTGAGTTCTGACATATCAAATATGCGGGGCACACAGTGGAAAAGATGACATTGGGAGGTGATACATCCATGGAGAAGGCAAGGTCCATTTGTACAGAAGCCATATGCCATTTACTTGGCTCATATATCTGTCCGAAATATTGACAGATTCCTCCATCACCAAAATAACCTGCCCTATTTTCAAATGCCAGCTTCTCCATCATCACCTCAGCTTGTTCCATTATTAGCTATCTGATGCTCGGGTCTATTGGGCAGATGGGAACACTATGTTCAGATATGAATTCATACTAAGGTCTACAATAAACAAATTAAAAATATCTACAAATCTATAGGATATTTCCATGCATTATTATACCACTTACACCTGATGTGCATTGTTAGGGCTACACAGGTCGATGTAGGATCACATCAACAGAACAGCCGATTATGTGCAACTAGTCCATGCTGAGGTTTATGCTCCACTCGAGCATCCTCCCAACCTTTCTCATTTAAATCCATCAGTGTATCCCTCTATTCCATTTCCCCCTTACAGTCTTGTCCAGGCTCCCCTCCTGTACAAAGATTGCTCAGTGAGGAGAGGAGGAATTGCAAAGCATTATGTTGTAAATGTACCATCATCTGTCCACCATTACTGTAACACGTACGGGCAAGACCAAGAGCAGGGCCCATAAATAACGATAGTAAATAATAAGTCTAATAATGAATTATAGATTTAAACTAGGGGTGGGGACTGTGGGTGTGGAACCAGAGCGTTCGCTTTGAAGGTGTAATAACTGCATGGTAGCATGGTGGTTAGCACAATTGCTTCACAGCTCCAGGGTCCCAGGTTCGATTCCCGGCTTGGGTCACTGTCTGTACGGAATCTGCACGTTCTCCCCGTGTGTGAGTGGGTTTCCTCCGGGTGCTCCAGTTTCCCCCCACAGTCCAAAGATGTGCAGGTTAGGTGGATCGGCCATGCTAAATTGCCCTTAGTGTCCAAAATTGCCCTTAGTGTTGGGTGGGGTTACTGGGTTATGGGGATAGGGTGGAGGTGTGGGCCTTGGGTAGGGTGCTCTTTCCAAGAGCCGGTGCAGACTCAATGGGCCGAATGGCCTCCTCCTGCACTGTAAATTCCATGAACTGAAGGGAAAATAGAGAATAAAAATAAGGAAACAATTTCGCCGTGTCTGCTCAAACGCAGTAGTTTGAAGTGTATTTGTTTCAACAGCAGAAATGTAGCAGGTAAGGCAGATGAACTTAGAGCACTTATTAGTACTTGGAACTATGATGTTGTGGCTATCACAGAAACGTGGTTAAAGGAAGGGCAGGATTGGCAGCTGAACGTTGGAGGATATAGGTGCTTCAGGAGAGATAGTGGGGGGTGTAAAAGGGGTGGGGAGTAGGATTACTGGTTAAGGAGAATATGGTTAAGGGAGGACACCTTGGAGGACTGATACAATGAGGCAATCTGGGTAGACCTCATGAACAGGAAGGGTGCAGTCACAATGTTGGGGGTTTATTACAGGCCCCCCAACTGCCAGCGAGAGATAGAGGAGCAGATAGGTAGAGAGATTTTGGATAGGTGCAAAAGTAACAGGGTTGTTGTGGTGGGGGATTTTAATTTCCCCTATATTGACTGGGACTCACTTAGTATTAGGAGCTTGGATGGGGCAGAGTTTATAAGATGTATCCAGGAAGGCTTCTTGATGCAATATGTAATTAGTCCAATGAGGGAAGGGGCAGTACTGGATCTGGTATTGGGGAATGATCCTGGACAGGTGGTTGAGGTTTCAGTAGGGAACATTTTGGGAGTAGTGACCACAATTTGGTAGGTTTTAGGGTACGTTTAGACAGGGATGAGGGTAACCCTTGCGTTAAGGTGCTAAACTGGGGAAAGGAAAATTACAATAGCATTCCAATAACATTTATGGGCAGCACGGCGGCATAGTGGTTAGCACAGTTGCTTCACAGCTCCAGGGTCCCAGGTTTGATTCCCGGCCTGGGCCAGTCTGTGCGGAGTCTGCTCATTCTCCCCGTGTGTGCGTGGGTTTCCTCCGGGTGCGCCGGCTTCCTCCCACAGTCCCAAGATGTGCAGCTTAGGCGGATTGGCCATGATAAATTGCCCTTCGTGTCCAAAAAGGTTAGGAGGGGTTATTGGGTTAAGGGGATAAGTTTAAATGGGGTGCTCATTCCAATTGCCGATGCAGACCCGATGGGCCCAATGGCCTCATTCTGCACTGTAAATTCTCTGATTAGACAGGAATTGAAGAATTTGGTTTGGGTGCGGCTGTTGGAGGGTAAATCAACATCGGACATGTGGGAGTCTTTCAAGCGACAGCTGATTAGGATTCATGTTCCTGAAAGAATGACGAATAAGTTTGGGAAGTTTAGGCAGCCTTGGAAATTGAGGGATATTGTGAACCTCATCAAAAAGAAAAAGGAGGCTTTTATACAGTCTCGAAGAGTGGGGACCGTTGAAACCTTTGAGGAGTATAAAGCAAGTCGGAAGGAAGTGGGAAATTAGGAGGACTAGGAGGGGGTCATGAAAAATTCTTGACAAGGAGGATTAAGATGAATCCCAAAGCTTTTTATTCTTATGTAAAAAGTAAGAGGGTGGCCAGGGAAAGGATTGGACCACTTTTTCCTTTTAAATTTAGAGTCGCCAATTATTTTTCTTTTCCAATGAAGGGGCAATTTAGCGCGGCCAATCCACCTAACCAGCACATCTTTGGGTTGTGGGGGTGAAACTCACGCAGACATGGGGAGAATGTGCAAACGCCACACGGACAGTGGCCCAGGGCCAGGATTCGAACCTGGGTCCTCAGCGCCGCAGTCCCAGTGCTAACCACTGCGCCACATGCCATCCTAGGATTGGACCACTTAAGGACAGTGGGGGGAATCTATGTGTCGAGCCAGAGAAAATGGGCGAGGTACTAAATGAGTACTTTGCATCAGTGTTTACCAAAGAAAAGGACTTTGTGGAAGATGATTCTTGGGTAGGGTGTGTGGACATCCTGGGCCATGTTGACATTGAAAAGGAGGAAGTATTGGGTCTTTTAAAAGACATTAAGGTAGATGAGTCTCCTGGGCCAGATGGGATTTACCTCAGAATACTGAGGGAAGCAAGGGAGGAAATTGCTGGAGCTTTGACTGACATCTTTGTATCCTCATTGGCTACAGGTGAGGTCCCAGAGGACTAGAGAACAGCTATTACGGTACCGCTGTTTAAGAAAGGTAGCAGGGATAATCCAGGAAACTATAGGCCGGTGAGCCTCACATCGGTAGTAGGTAAATTATTGGAGAGAATTCTCAGGGACAGGATTTATATCCATTTGGAAACAAATGGACTCATTAGTGATAGACAGCATGGTTTTGTGAAGGGAAGGTCGTGCCTCACTTACTTGGTCGAGTTTTGTGAGGAGCTGACAAAGATGGTTGATGAGGGGAGGGAATTGGATGTTATTTACATGGACTTTAGTAAAGCCTTTGACAAGGTGCCTCATGGCAGACTGGTACAAAAAGTGAAGTTACATGTGATCAGAGGTGAGGTGGTAAGATGGATACAGAACTGGCTCGGTCACAGAAGGCAAAGGGTAGCAGTAGAAGAGTGTTTTTCTGAATGGAAGGTTGTGACTAGTGGTGTTCCATAGGGATCTGTGCTGGGGCCTCTGTTGTTTGCAGTATACATAAATGATTTGGAGGAACAGGGGTGTCACAGTAGCACAGTGGTTAGCACTGTTGTTTCACAGCTCCAGGGTCCCAGGTTCGATTCCGGCTTGGGTCACTGTCAGTGCGGAGTCTGCACGTTCTCCCTGTGTCAGCGTGGGTTTCCTCCGGGTGCTCTGGTTTCCTCCCACAGTCCAAAGATGTGCAGGTTAGATGGATTGGCCATGATAAATTGTCCTTCATGTCCAAAATGGTTAGGTGGGGTTAATGGGTTATGGGGATAGGTTGGAGGTGTGGGCTTAAGTAGGGTGCTCTTTCCAAGAGCCGGTGCAGACTCAATGGGCCGAATGGCGTCCTTCTGCACTGTAAATTCTATGAAAATGCAGCCGGTCTGATTAGTAAGTTCGTGGATGACACCAAGGTTGATAGAGTGGCAGATTATGTTAAGGATTGTCAGAGGATACAGCAGTTCACAGATAGGTTGGAGACTTGAGCAGAGAAGGCAACTGGAGTTTAATCCAGACAAATGTGAGGTAATGCATTTTGGTAGGTCCAACATAGAGGGGAAATATACCGTAAATGGCAAAACTCTTAGGAATACAGAAAGTCAGAGAGATCTGGGCATACAGGACCACAGATCTTTGAAAGTGGCAACACAAGTGGGCAAGGTAGTCAAGAAAGCATACGGAATGCTTACCTTCATTGGATGGGGCATCGAATATAAAAACTGGCAAGTCAGGCTACAGTTGTATGGAACCTTGGTAAGGCCGCACTTGGAATATTGCACACAATTCTGGTCACCACACTACCAGAAGGATGTGGAGGCTCCGGAGAGGGTGCAGAGGAGGTTTATCAGGATGTTGCCTGGTCTGGAGGGTGTTAGCTATGTGGAGAGGCTGAATAGACTCGGACTGTTTGCATTAGAATGACGGAGGTTGAAGGGTGACCTGATAGAGGTCTACAAGATTATGAAGGGCACGTATAGAATGGATGGGCAGGCACTCTTTCCCAGGGTGGAGGGGTCAGTCACCAGGGAGCATAGTTTGAAGATCCATTGGGCAAAGTTTAGAGGAGATGTGCGAGATAGGTTTTTACATGTGGGATTCGAGTGCCTGGAACCCGTTGCCAGGGAAGGTTCTGGAAGTAGATACATTAACGGCGTTCGAAAGGCATCTCGACAAACACATGGATAGGATGGGTATAGAGGGATACGGCACTAGGAAATGCTGAGGGTTTTGGCAAAGGTTGGTATCATGACCAGTTCAGGCGTGGAGGGCCGAAGGGGCTGCTCCTGCGCTGTATTGTTCTTTGTTCTTTGAATTCAGGAGAAACTTCTGTCTGCAGAGAGTTGTTAGAATGTGAAACTTGTTACGACAGAGAGTGTTGAAGGCAAATCGAATAAAGAAGAAGCTGAATAAACACTCGGGGAATAGAAGGATATGTTGGTGGAGTTAAATGAAGAAGGGTGGGTGGTCGCTTGTGGAACACAAACACTTGAATGGTCTGTTTCTGTGCTACAAACAGTTTCAATAGTTCGCAATCTGAGCTGAAGAAAATATTTAGAAGATAATTCAAGAAACCTCAGATTGAAGAAGAAGTGCCTGACCTGTGTCCGACTCCACCGAGAAGTAAGGTTGCCCTTGCAAGATACTGTAGGCCACCCTGGCACTGTATCCATAGGTAGGATCGTCGGCATCTGTAGCTATGACTTGAACAACTGACGTACCTGTAACACACCCAACAAATCAAAAGATTCAGCAAGAACTCTTACTGAAAAACTTCACACATGTCAATGCAAACTCTTCTCAAACTTTCAAATGGCTGTTTGTTTGTTTTTTTGCTGTGTATGCATTCCTTCCTCATGTACTCTAGAGTATCTTCATTGTTCATTGAACCCTACCTACTTCAAGAAACGAGGGTCACTCCAGGTTAGTGCTGCTTTTGAAGTTAGCTGAAAAGCGAAGGATTTTTTTTTCTTCCCGAGTCAGCATTTCTGCTGTTGGTACTTTCTCTTCCAGTGTGTTTTGATAAACAATTCATGAGATTTTCCAATCCTGGATAAGGGAGTGCCTCACTCATTGACTGAAGCTGAGAAAGCTGATGGCCCAAAACAGAAGTCCCTCGACATGTGTGAGAGTGGCCTCTTTGGCCAGCTGAATAGCCACACACGCAGCCTTCAACTACACCTCCAATGAATTTGAACGCTTACTGTCAGGAGGTCAAATGCAATTTAGATTCTAAGGAAAGGTAAACATAGTATATCTCAGCTTGGTAGCACAGAACTTGCTGAAAAAAGAGACACGATGTTGAAGATTTTAATCTTACCCTCATCGGGACAGATGCAAGAATGCCAATTTTCCAAGGGAGCAACAATTTATGCTGATTAGTTGGCAGGTAATTTCTGATTGGTTGAGGCATTGTCACGTAGAATGCACCAGGGAACAAAAGCGTGGGCAGCAATAGCCCACTGGTGTATTTGCCATGGCAATGCCCTGACCAATCAGTCAACTTGCCAACCAATCAGTGCGCTCTTTGCTTGCAGCATAAATTGTTGCCCCCTTTGAAATTTGGTATTCTTGTGCCTGTCCTGACTAGTGCGAGATGAAAGCTTTTGACAGCGTATCCCTTTTTTTAAGCAATATTTATATTTCTTCATTTAAAATTAAATTACTGTGCTAAACCAGCAATATTTGTGGCACAGAAAGAGCCCATTTGGCCACAGTGTCTGTGCCAGCTGAGAAAAAGTCATCCAGCTCTTGGTTCATTGCCCTGCAGGTTACGACACTTCAAGTCAATGAAGTGTTTTTTAAATGCGACATTGGTTTCTGCCTCTACTTGCCTTTCCGGTAAGGAGTTTCAGAAACCCACAGCCTTTTGAATGAAAGGGTTTCTCCTTAAATTCCCCCTAATCCTTCTGCCAATTACTTTGGGTCCATGCCTCGATGAAGGGAAATATATTGTTCCAATCTACTCTATCTCGGCCCCTCATAATTGTGCCGCCTCAATGAAATTGCCCTGCAGCCTTCTCTTTCCCGACGAGAGTGACTCCAGCCTATCCGATCTTTTCTTAAAGCTAAAAATCGCCATTCCTGGCAAAATGCTTGTAAATCTTCTCTCTCTGTATCCTCTCTAGTGAGATAAATGCAGGTTGTTGTTTACTGATAAAGCAAGAAGAGGCCAACTAGCACAATGAAGGTGAATTTCTGTGCAGTTACTCTCCATCTCGTTCACAGCAACTTAGCTGCAGGGACAGCCGACACTTCAGAAAATGCCCCAATGCCTTTGCTGAGACGTTCACAATTGCTCCGTGCAACCCTCCCTCGGAAATTCAACCTCAGTGTCCATTTGTGTTAACGGCCTATGTGTAAGGTGAGATTGTCAGTGTCCACGTTACCAATCACATGTATGTACTGAAGGTGTGTACAACAGCAGTAAATAGAATCATAGAATTTACAGTGCAAAAGGAGGCCATTCGGCCCTTCACCGGCGCTTGGAAAGTGCCGGTGCAGACCCTACTTAAGCCCACACCTCCACCCTATCCCAGTAACCCAGTAACCCCACCTAACCTTTTTGGACACTAAGGGGCAATTTAGCATGGCCAATCCACCTGACCTGCTCATCTTTGGGCAGCATGGTAGCATTGTGGTTAGCACAATTGCTTCACAGCTCCAGGGTCCCAGGTTCGATTTCCGGCTTGGGTCACTGTCTGTGTGGAGTCTGCACATTCTCCCCGTGTCTGCGTGGGTTTCCTCCGGGTGCTCCGGTTTCCTCCCACAGTCCAAAGATGTGCAGGTTAGGTGGATTGGCCATGCTAAATTGCCCTTAGTGTCCAAAATTGCCCTTAGTGTCCAAAATTGCACTTAGAGTTGGGTGGGGTTATGGGGATAGGGTGGAGGTGCTGGCCTTGGGTAGGGTGCTCTTTCCAAGAGCCGGTGCAGACTCGATGGGCCAAATGGCCTCCTTCTGCACTGTAAATTCTATGACCTATGGACTGCGGGAGGAAACCGGAGCACCCGGAGGAAACCCACGCAGACACGGGGAGAACGTGCAGACTCCGCACAGACAGTGACCCAAGCCAGGTATCGAACCTGGGACCCTGGCATTGTGAAGCAGCAGTAATAACCATTGTGCGACCAGGTGAATCAGTGATTCACTTGTCCTCAATTTAGTCCATTGTATTCACTACACATAATGCGGTCTCCTTCACATAGCGGAAACCAAGAACAGACTGAGTGACTGCTTTGCGGAACATCTTCACTCAGTATGCAAGCATGACCCTGACCTCCTGGCTGCTTCTCATTTTCACAGTATCCACAGTATCCACCAGAATTCCCACAGTGCAGAAGGAGGCCATTCGGCCCACCGAATCTGCACCGACCCTCTGAAAGAGCACCCCACCTAAACCCATTCCCGGCCCCATCCCCGTAACCCCACACAACCTTTCGACACTAAGGGGCAATTTGTCATGGCCAATCTACCTAACCTGCACATCTTTGGACCGTGGGAGGAAACCGGAGCACCCGGAGGAAACCGACGCACACACGGGGAGAACGTGCAGACTCCGCACAGACAGTCACACAAGGCTGGAATTGAACCCGGGACCCTGGTGCTGTGGGCAGCAGTGTTAAATTCTCCACCTTTTTCTCATGCTGACATTGCTCTCCTTAGCCTGTTGCACTGTTCCAGTGAAGCTCAATGCAAGCTCGAGGAACACTTCATCTTCTTGATGACGTACTTTACACCCTTCTGGACCCAACAATGTGTTCAATAATGTTGTCCTCCACGATGATTTGTTTTATTGCCAAGTGCCAGTCTGCGTCTTGTTTCCATGTTTTTGCTTTCTGACCGAGCTTATTCTGCACTCACTCTGGACCGTTGCTCCCTTTCTTCACTATAACCAAAGCCAGCCTACCTTCACTGCCCAATATACACATCGGGATTCTGACAGTTCTCTGCGCTATAAGATTGGTCTCGTCGGCAACTTCGTAAATAGGGCCTGAGCTCACGGAGCAAGCTTGATGAGCACATCAAAGCTATCCTGCGCCACAATGGCTACACTGATCAGATCATTGCTCGGTGAATATCACGCAAGCACATTAGTTGGCTTAAGGCTGCCACTTTTGGCTCTGAAAAGTTCCCAGTCTACGTAGGATTGCCCTGAATATTCAGGTCTCCCAAATATTTGAGCAACAGGCGAAGCTAGCAGTTTCACAGTGCAGAATGTAGGAGCAACACCAGTGGTATTCGCCACGGACAAGATGCTGCATCTCAATGACTAGTGGGCCCTATCAAACAGCACGTGCTTTTGGCTGGTCACAATAGGCAAAGTACTGACCGTACGCAACCAGTCTATACGTGCAAAACTCAAAACGTGGTCTCCAACATTAGATGTGATTCGGTGATTGGACAGCACTTACTGAACAATCCTGAGCATGCTAAGAAATTAGACTGACTACTGATTTAAGATTATCGGTTGGGTGCACTTATATCTGCTACGAGCCACATATGTTCACACACAGGGGCCTGTTATTTGCAGGCAGAAAGAGCATGCCCACACATTGCACCTTTTTCAACTTAACATAAGCTTGGGGGACAGCCATTCCCTGGTTCATTCCCCGTGCAAATTTCTTGACCAATCAGATTTTCCTGGTTTGAATTCAATCAAAACTTTGGCAGTTAACTGTTCCCTGATGCATTTTCCACAGCAACGCCTCGACCAATTAAGAGTCCTCTTGCCAAACAATCAACACCTTTTCCTCATGCAGTACAAATTGTTGTTCTCTTTAAGATTGGTCTTCTTACGTCTACACTGAAGAATGGAAGGAGAAAGGTTTCAACAGCATGTCTCTTTTTCAGCAATAGTGAAGATTCATATTCGACTCAAGACCCGAAAACCTTTTTCTCTCTCCACAGGTTCTGCCAGGCCTGCTGAGTTTTTCCAGCACTTTTCCTTTGTTTCTGTGTGACAGTCAATCTTTCATGGGCAAGGAGAAAGTTGCTGCTTGCATTGAAATTAAAAAAAAAAAAATCTTTATTGTCACAAGTCGGCTTACATTACCACTGCAATGCAGTTACTGTGAAAATCCCCCAGTCGCCACATTCCGGCCCCTGTTCGGATACAGAGGGAGAATTCAGAATGTCCAATTCAGCTAATAAGCACGTCTTTCGGTACTGTGGGAGGAAACCGGAGCACCCGGAGGAAACCCACGCAGACACGGGGACCCAAGCCGGGAATCAAACCTGGGGCCCTGGCGCTGTGAAGCAACGGTGCTAACCACTATGCTAAGATATGCGAGGCGATGTCGGTCTTCAGCAACAGCACAGAGTGGGCGACAGTGAATCAGCAACCAGTTTAAAATTCCACTGACTCCATTGGGATAAGAAATCAGACACGGTGTTATTTCTGCACTCGGATTCCACATGAGCTAACTGGATTCAGGCACAAAAAAATCAAACAAGTAGGGCACATATCAAACTGCCAAAGCTCAATGACAATGATGACAGAAAGCTCATTTGGGCCTTTTAAATCGGTAATCTGCTCTATTAGCAGTCAGCGTAGAGGGCCTCTTCACCCAAGCATCCACAGCTCCAGTGCTCACCCTCAATTCAATTTCACTCTCAACCACTCTGTTTCCCATGCTTTTCAGGATTCAAAACCCTCTCTCTCTCCCTACTCTCGTGCATCTCAGGCCATAACCTTTGCATGTGGGCAGCACGGTAGCACAAGTGGCTAGCACTGTGGCTTCACAGCGCCAGGGTCCCAGGTTCGATTCCCCCTCGGGGTCACTGTCTGTGCGGAGTCTGCACGTTCTCCCCGTGTGTGCGTGGGTTTCCTCCGGGTGCTCCGGTTTCCTCCCACAGTCCAAAGACGTGCAGGTTAGGTGGATTGGCCATGATAAATTGCCCTTAGTGACCAAAAGGGTTAGATGGGGTTATTGGGTTATGGGGATAGGGTGGAAGTGAGGGCTTAAGTGGGTCGGTGCAGACTCGATAGGTTCTGCACTGGATGGTCTATGTCTGATTAGCCCTTTTGATCTGCCTGGAATGTGTATCAGCAACTTCATGTTTTCTCTGAATGGTCCCAATTTCAGTCTGAATGGTCCACAGACGAGAGTCTAAATGGTGAAATGCTTAGGAAATCAGAAGCACAAAGGACTTGGGAGTCATTGTTCATGATTCTCTTGAGGTTAATTTGCAGGTTCAGTCGGCAGTGAGGAATGTAAATGCAATGTTAGCATTCATGTCGAGAGGGCTAGAATACAAGACCAGGGATGTTCTTCTGAAGCTGTACAAGGCTCTGGTCAGACCCCATTTGGGGAATTGTGAGCAGTTTTGGGCCCATTATCCAAGGAAGGATGTGCTGGCCTTGGAAAGGGTCCCGAGGAGGTTCACAAGAATGATCCCTGGAATGAAGAGCTTGTCGTATGAGGAACGGTTGAGGACTCTGGGTCTGCACTCGTTGGAGTTTAGAAGGATGAGAGGGGATCTTATTGAAACTTACAGGATACTGCGAGGCCTGGATTGAGTGGACGTGGAGAGGATGTTTCCACTTGTGGTAAAAACTAGAACTAGAGGTCACACAATCTCAGACTAAAGGGACGATCCTTTAAAACAGAGATGAAGAGGAATTTCTACAGCCAGAGGGTGGTGAATTCGTGGAACCCTTTGCCGCAGAAGGCTGTGGAGGCCAAATCACCGAGTGTCTTTTAGTCATAGATAGATAGCTTCTTGATTAGTAAGGAGATCAGGGGTTATGGGGAGAAGGCAGGAGAAAGGGGATGAGAGAAATATCAGACATGATTGAATGGCGGAGCAGACTCGATGGACCGAGTGGCCTAATTCTGCTCCTATGTCTTATGTTGTGCGCTACACTTGCGATTGGGGTCTCACTAGTTTAATTAGTGCATTAAACCTGTTTGGAGGCAGAATAAAAAAGCCACCCCCTGGAAGCCACATATGCAATAACTTGGTGGCCATGTTAGATTTAGCCCAGCTCCTTTGCCTGATCGTACATGGAGCATGATGTCACCTTTGTATTGCTACAAAAGCTAGTTCTGCCTCTGTTAATCTCTGCACTGTGACAATACGATGATTTTTTTGCAAAAGAACAGAAGATAAGTGAAGGAAATGAATCAATTTGCCCTCCCAGAACACTTCTCAAATGGAGAATTCTGCCCAATAACATTTGTGTATTAGTTAATAACGCTCTACATTGTTTTAACAGCTTCATTAATTTTTTTTCAGGAAAGGTAAAGTTTTTATTCACTCACAGAATGTGGCCATTGCTATAGACCAGTATTTATTGTCCATCCCATGACGAGCTGCTGGTGGGTCATCTTCGTGAAGTTCTGCCATCCATGCAGTATAGGTACACCCACATTGCTGTAAGGAGGTTCCAGGATTTTGACCCAGGAATGATTTGCAAGCCAGACTAATGGGCGGCTTGGAGGGTGATGGGGAGCTGATGGGATTCTTTCGCAATCCTGGCATTGGGCCGCCATTTTGAGCTGGTGGCCGAATACTGAGGTCAGGCATACTCCCCCCCCCCCTGGGAATTATGGGCTATCTGCACAGCACAAACGCATGAGGATGACCCCACCCACCCATTTATTTACAATATGGTATATACACAACCCGGTTGATCCCCACCGGGTTCCTCTCTGGGCGGTGCCTTACTGGGTGACCTTCTACACATTGGTTAATTGGAATTCCTTCGCCCCTAGTGGGTGAGCTCGTATTCCGCGAGGACCACGGGGAAGACAATCATTCTCACCCCATAGGTCCCGTGGTGGAATATTACAACAATGAACAGATTAAAAGAAAAAACAGAGACAGAGGCATGTGAAAAAGATGGAGAGTATGGGTATTCGGGTGCAATCAACTCCCAGCCAACAGGCCTCCTTGACACATTCAAATCCCAGATTTACTGGCATGGTCATTTGATCCATTCCTGGTTTTTAGCTATCCCCCCGTCACCACCCCCAACTCCGCCCACATCTCCCATGCCCCCCCACCCCACCCCTCCGCCACTTAATACAGACGTATTTCTGGATGTCAAGCTCTCCCCGACATGTTGTCTGCAGCCCACACCACAGACACACTAGCCTCACTCCCAGTCATTCCCCCCCCCCCCTCTGCCCAGCTACCATGTCAACTTGGATCAAACCGTCCTCATCTACAGTTTGACCCGAAGGTGAACTATTGTCTCCATGGCCAAGATCACCTATCTTATCATACCAACATCACCCTCGCCTAGTCCCCTCCGAGCTTCCCAGAAAGGACATCAAATTACCACGTCGATTGTGAGTCAGAACTTTGGGTGTTCAAGACACTCTAGACCGGTACCGGGGGATCACTGGGTCAGATATTCAACCAGGGTCCCATCTGCCCGCTTGGGTCCCATGGCACTACTTGGAAGAGGAGGCGGGGGCAGTTGTCACTAATGACTTGGTCAATTATTTCTCCCTCAATCAACATCACTAAATCCGATTACCTGGCCATTTTCATGTTACAGCTTGAGGGATCTTGCTGTGTGCAAATTGCCGCCATGCCTCCTTCGTCACAACAAAGACTACATTTTAAAAAGTACTTTGTTGGTGGTAAAGAGCTTTGGGCCATACTGAGGTTTTGAAATGCTCTGTAATAACGCAGGTTCTTTCTTTCTGTAACCTCCTCTGGTCTTACACGTCATGGCCCCCACTCCAACTCCTCCCCGCGTCCACATCCCCCAATACCATCCCAAAGTGGTCTCCATTGCTCAGATGAAAGCAAAAAAATGCTGGAGATTGGAAGTAAAACCAGGATGTGCTCGAAAACCTCAGCAGGCCCGGCAGCCTCTGTGGAGAGTTAGCGTTTTGAATCCAATGCCGGTCTTCTTCAGAACTTTAGGGCAGCACGGTAGCACAAGTGGATAGCACTGTGGCTTCACAGCGCCAGGGTCCCAGGTCCGATTCCCCCTCGGGGTCACTGTCTGTGCGGAGTCTGCACGTTCTCCCCGTGTCTGCGTGGGTTTCCTCCGGGTGCTCCGGTTTCCTCCCACAGTCCAGAGACGTGCAGGTTAGGTGGATTGGCCATGATCAATTGTCCTTAGTGACCTAAAATGGTTAGGAGGGGTTATTGGGTTACGGGGATAGGGTGGAAGTGAGGGCTTAAGTGGGTCGGTGCAGACTCGATGGGCCGAATGGCCTCCTTCTGTACTGTAAGTTCTATGTATCTATGTAACTTCCTCTTCCAAAGAAGTCACATTGGACTCAAAAGCTTCATTCTGTTTCTCCCATCAGAGTCAGGTCCTGCTGCCCCCACTCCCTTTGCCCAGTATTTAGGGCTGTGCCCACTGAAAAGTGGGTGCGTGCAGGTGCCCATTGAGGGATGGACTGCATTTTTTTGTGATGCCTCTCCTGTGAAATGGCCTGCCTGTTTCACAAAGCAGCTTATTGTGCAGGATTACAGACCAACACTTGGTAATAATTGGTGAAGAAGGTTCAGTCTCTTAAACGCTGCCAAAATACAATTTATTACAGAGGCAACGCAATGGGGCTGAAGCCCAATTGATAATTCAAACAAAATAGCCGTGATTCTATTTGACAGGTCTTACAACAACAGAAAAAAGCATGATTTATAACACATGATCATGTTGTTTCTATTTTTGCGCACTGAGTCGATTTGTCCAATGTGATGCTAACAAATGAGATCCCGTGTACTTACGGTGGGCTGATGTTCACCATTGTCACACTGAAGGGTTATTTTTTTGTGTAAGTGGTACAGTTTGGCTGTTCTGTCTTAAGCAGCGATGACAAATGTTCTCCAGCACCAGCAATAGCAAGCACGCTCAGAGCTGCAGCTGATAAACAGTCACGTCAATAAGCAAATGGAACCTGAATCTGGCACTAATGTTCTTCGACAATGGACTGCAAATCAACAGCAGGCACAAAAAAAAGCAAAGAGGCTTGAAGTCTATTTACAACGGCAACAACTCCCTTGGACCTGGCACATTTACAATGGTGAAACAGGAAATGGCAGAGGAACTAAACAAATACCTTGGGCAGGGTTTCCTGCCCTTCCTGCCTGCCGGTGGGACCTTCCAGTGGCGCCAAAGGTGACGCCTCCCTCTCCACCCCCCCCCCCCCCCCCCCCCCGCAATGGGAGATTCCCCAGCAGCAAGATAGGTGAGCCATGCAAAACAATGTAGGCATCAACGGGATTGGATAATCCTGCCAGCGATCAATGGAGAGCAGCCTCTGAGGCAGGAGGACAAGACGCACGCGGTGGGGCTGGGGAATGCCACCCTTTGTGATTACCTGCACGGAGGGTGTAGAGATAGGGCAATATTCCCCGGCCTTCCCGTGGTGTGTTTCTTGGCAGCGGGAGGCGGCCGGCCGTTGGGCAGCGGCCGGAGATCTTACCAATAGTGGCTGCATTGGTGGGGATCTTCCAAAATACTATAGGTTCTGGAATGATTCCTGCAAACTGGAAAGTAGCAAATGTAAGCACTCTATTTAGAAAGGAGGGAGAGAGAAAACAGTGAACTACAGACCTGCTGGCCTGATGTTGGTAGCACGGGAAACGCGAGAATCTATTGCAAACCATGAGATAACTGGACATTTAGAAAATAATGGTGGGATTCAGCAGAACCGACATGGATTTATGGAAGGGAAATCATGTTTGACCAGCTGATGGGAGGTTTTGAGGATGTAACAAGCAGATTAGGTAAGCGAGAAACCAATTAATGTGGTTTATTTGGATTTTCAAAAGGCATTTGACAGGTCCCACACGAGAGGTCAGTAAAAAAATAGAATGCATGGGATTCGGGGTAAAGTATTGGCATGGATTCAGGATTGGTTCACAGACAGAAAACACAAATAAATGGGTCACTCTCAGATTGGCAGGCTGTGACTAGTGGGACACAGCTAGGATAAGTGCTTGTTCCCAGGCATTCACAATCCACGTCAATGGTTTGGATATAGAGGTCAAGTGTAATATTTCCAAATTTGTTGATGATACAAAACGAGGTAGGAATGTGCGTTGTGAGGAGGATGCAAAGCAGCTTCAAGGGGATTTAGACGGGCTACGTGAGTGGGCAAGAACAAGGTAGAAGGAATATAATGTGGAAACGTATGAAGTTATCCACTTTGACAGGAAAACTAGAAATACGGAGTATTTCTTCAATGCTGAGTGATTGGGAAATGTTGGTGTCCAAAGGGCCCTGGTTGCCCGTCTTCATGCATCACTGAAAACTAGCAGACAGGTTGCAATAAGCACATAGGGAAGCAAACTGTATGTCAGCCTTCATTGCAAGTGGATTTGAATCTGGTTGAAATTGTGATGAGCCTTGGTGAGACCACAGCTGAAGTATTTTTGTACAATTTTAGGCTCCTGATCTAAGGAAGGATATACTGGCCATCGAGGGAGTGCAGACTGATTCTTGGGGTGGTGGGTGTGTCCTCTGAAGAGAAAGTGAGGAGATTGGGTTGATATTCTCTGCAGTTCAGAAGAATGGGAGAGAGGTTGCTCAATTTAATGGAGACATGCAGATTCCCTGCAGGGCTTGACAGAGTGGATGCAGGAAGGATGTTTCCTCTGGCTGGGGATGTGGGGGGTGGGGGGGGAATCTAGAACCAGGGGTTACTGTCTCAGAATAATGGGCAGGCCATTTAAGACTGAGCTGAGGAGGAATTGTTTTACACAGAGAGTGATGAGTCTTTGGAATTCTTTACCCCACGTTGCTGTGAAGACTTAGTCATTAAGTATCTTCAAGATCACAAAGCAGTGTCACAAAATAACATGACAGAAGTTAGGGCAGCACAAGTGGTTAGCACTGTGGCTTCACAGCGCCAGGGTCCCAGGTTCGATTCCCTGCTGGGTCACTGTCTGTGTGCAGTCTGAACGTTCTCCCCGTGTCTGCGTGGGTTTCCTCTGGGTGCTCCGGTTTCCTCCCACAGTCCAAAGACGTGCAGGTTAGGTGAATTGGCCATGATAAATTGTCCTTAGTGTCCAAAAAAAAAAATTAGGAAGGGTTATTGGGTTATGGGGATTGTGGTGTTGGGTGTTCTAACACACAGAAGAGCCAACACAGTTGCATATGGCACAACGCTTGTTTATTTAAACTCACTATTTACAACTTGGTCTTTGCACTCTGCACGTGGGGGGCTCCCTGCTTGTGGTGTATCAACAGCTCTTTCATGCTTCCTTCTCCCCAGACCTACTGACCTCCAGGTGTCGTGCTCGTGCTTTTTATGTGGTTGGTGTTCTTGTCTGTGATTGGTTGTGGTGTTGTGTACTCTGATTTGCCTGTTAGTGTGTCCATCATGATGTGTGTGTTTGAATATCATGACATCCCCCCTTTTTACAAAGATATGTGCCTACGTGGTAATAAATATGATCGTGACGTGAGTGCATCTAAGAGTGTGTGTGTGTCGTGTGCAGCATGTGTCTATGACGGAACTATGTACATGGGGCGATGTCGAGTGCGTCACATGAATCCAGTTGTACCATAACATAACAGAAATGCGAACGAGAGAAGAAGAAAAAAAAATTTTGAACAGTTGTCCAGTCAGACGACATCTGGAACGATAAACAACAACAGGTTATCATGTAAAATTGTCCAACTTATTAAACATATGAACTGTATTATAAGTCCATTCTAATGGGTTTGCGACGAATTCGGGTTGACCGCCTTAAGGGTGGATCAAGAACCACCGGCTGCTGTGCAGGCATGGCCATGGGTGGCGATGGAAAGGGCGTGATGTGCGGCAGCTCCACAAAGTCATCCTCGGAAGCCTGTTGAGGATCTGGCGTGTTGTGTGGCTGTGAACGTGGAAGTCGGCGAAGGGCGCGCCGATTGCGGCGACGCACGGAACCATCCGGCATGCGAACCAGGAACGAGCGGGGAGCCACTTGTCGGAGGACTTCGGCCGGTGCTGACCAGCCACCATACGGTTGATGGACGCGTACTTTGTCTCCGGAGGACAGGGGGGGCAGGTCCGTCGCTCGTGTGTCGTACCGACCTTTCTGGCGATCACGCTGCAGTTGCATGTCCCGAAGAACCGCCTCATGGTCTGTTGTCGGTGCCAGGACGGAAGGTACCGTCGTCCTGAGGGAGCGACCCATTAGTAGCTGCGCTGGCGAGAGGCCCGTGGATAACGGGGCCGATCGATAGGCCAGCAAGGCAAGGTTAAAGTCCGATCCGGCATCAGCCGCCTTGCACAGGAGCCGCTTTGCGATGTGGACACCCTTTTCAGCCTTCCCGTTCGATTGTGGATGCAGAGGGCTGGATGTCACATGAGTGAAACCATATGCTGCGGCAAAGGACGACCATTCACGGCTGGCAAAACAAGGTCCATTGTCTGACATGACAGTCCTTGGAATGCCATGGCGAGCAAACGTTTCCTTGCAGGCCCCAATGACTGCGGACGACGTCAGATCATGGAGAGGCATGACTTCCGGGTAGTTTGAGAAGTAGTCTATAATAACAATGTAATCTCTGCCGAGCGCGTGAAATAGGTCAACACCCACCTTCGCCCAGGGGGACGTCACCATCTCGTGTGGTAGAAGTGTTTCCGGAGGTTGCGCCGGCTGAAACCTCTGACAGGTTGTGCAGTTGAGCACCATGTTGGCTATGTCTTCATTAATACCCGGCCAATATACCGCCGCCCGGGCCCTTCGTCTGCATTTTTCGACACCCAAGTGGCCTTCGTGTAGTTGACGAAGAATCATCTGGCGCACACTGTGTGGAATGACGATCCTATGCGATTTCATAAGGACCCCGTCTATATTGGTGAGATCATCTCGCACATTATAAAACTGGGGGCACTGCCCTTTTAGCCACCCTTCCGTCATGTGGCGCATCACTCGCTGCAGCAGAGGGTCAGTCGCCGTCTCTGCGCGTATGTGGGCCAGACAAGGATCATCAGCTGGCATATTTGCTGCTGTCAGAGTCACGTGTGCCTCAATTTGACGCACGAACCCCTCCGCATCTGGTGGTGTGCTCACTGCTCGGGAAAGAGTGTCCGCCACTATGAGTTCCTTCCCCGGAGTGTAGATCAGTTCAAAATCGTACCTCCTGAGTTTGAGTAAGATGCGCTGGAGGCGAGGAGTCATGTCGTTCAGGTCTTTGTTAATGATGTTGACCAGGGGGCGGTGGTCAGTTTCGACCGTGAATCGTGGCAGGCCATACACATAGTCGTGGAACTTGTCCAGTCCAGTTAACAAGCCCAGGCATTCTTTTTCGATTTGCGCGTAGCGCTGTTCGGTAGGGGTCATGGCTCGTGAGGCATACGCAACCGGGGCTCATGATGACGTGCTGTCTTTTTGCAGGAGTACCGCTCCAATACCAGATTGGCTGGCGTCTGTTGAGATCTTTGTAGGGCGAGTCGCGTCAAAGAAGGCCAGCACTGGTGCCGTGACCAGTTTGTGCTTGAGCTCCTCCCATTCCTGCTGATGCGACTGGTGCCAGTTGAATTCCGTCGATTTTTTTACGAGATGGCGCATGTTTGTTGTATGAGAAGCCAGGTTGGGAATGAACTTCCCAAGGAAGTTGACCATGCCCAGGAATCTTAAGACAGCCTTCTTGTCAGCCGGTCGTGGCATGGCTGTGATGGCGCTAACCTTGTCTGCATCGGGACGGACCCCGGACCTTGAGATGTGGTCCCCGAGGAATTTCAGCTCCGTCTGGCCGAAAGCACACTTCGCACGGTTGAGACGCAGGCCATTTTGCCGTATGCGGGTGAAGACACGTCGAAGACGATGCATGTGTTCCTGCGGAGTGGTGGACCAAATGATGATATCGTCCACATATACACGTACCCCTTCGATGCCTTCCATCATCTGCTCCATAATGCGGTGGAATACTTCAGATGCCGAAATGATGCCGAATGGCATCCGGTTGTAGCAGAATCTGCCAAAAGGGGTGTTGAATGTGCATAGTCTTCGGCTGGCCGGGTCCAGTTGGATCTGCCAGAATCCTTTGGACGCATCCAATTTAGTGAATATGTTGGCTCGCGCCATCTCGCTGGTGAGGTCTTCTCGTTTCGGGATGGGATAGTGTTCCCGCATGATGTTGTTGTTCAGATCTTTTGGATCTATACATATACGGAGCTCGCCAGAGGGCTTCTTTACACAGACCATGGAGCTGACCCATGGCGTGGGCTCCGTGACCTTGGATAGGACCCCTTGGTCCTGAAGAATCTGCAGTTGTGCCTTGAGGCGGTCTTTGAGAGGCGCAGGAACCCTGCGAGGTGCGTGAACGACAGGGATGGCGTCCGGTCTGAGTCGAATCTTGTACGTGTGTGGCAATGTCCCCATGCCTTCAAAAACCTCCTGGTTGTGAGCGAGGAGGGAATGGAGATTCGCGTGGAACTCAGCATCCGGGAAGTCGGATATCTCATCTGGAGAGAGAGACATGATGCGCTGTACCAGGTGAAGGACCTTACACGCTTGTGCGCCCAGTAACGAGTCCTTTGATGAGCCCACAACTTCGAAGGGGAGTGTGGCCGTGTACCTCTTGTGAGTCACCTGTAGCTGGCAAGATCCTACGGACGGGATAACGTTCCCGTTATAGTCAACCATCTTAAGCCGGGATGGTGTGATGAGTGGTTTGACCTTCATGGCCTGGACTGCAGAGTAAGCAATCAGGTTGGCGGATGCGCCGGTGTCCAGACGGAAGGCGACGCGCGATCGGTTGACCGTCAGGGTGGCACACCACTCATCGTCTGGATTGATGGCATTGACCTTGTTGACATCAATGACGGCAACTCTGAAGTCATCCTGGTCATCTGCATCACTTAACTGGAAGTCTTGATGCGTGGGCTGGACGGTCCTGACTCGTGTGCGAGGTTGTCGAGGATGCGCCGGATCCATGGGTTGAGCCGCACGACAGCGGGCTGCGTAGTGGCCTATCATGGCACATCTGTTGCACTGTTGGTATTTTGCAGGACATTGCCCTTTTAAGTGTAGACCTCCACACTTGCTGCACGTCATGACGTCACGGCGTTCGTTGCGCCACTGCGCATGCGCAGTGCGATCTTGCGGTGGGCGCGCCTGCGCAGTGCGTCCCTCGTTGTGGCCGTTATTCTTGGCGCGCACCTGCGCGGGAGACCGCGAAAAGCGCGGGAAGCGGCCGCTGTCGTCCGGGCCGTGGGGCGGGAAGAAATCGACGGGCTGGATGCGTTCAACGTCGTGGGCGGCCTGGCTTGCCGATTCGACGGCTGGGGACCCCCTCCGTGCCAACTCGGACGCCTGAAATCGGGCAAAACGGCAGGTAGCATTTTCATGGAGGACACAGGCTTCCACAGCAGACGCTAAGGTGAGGCTCTTTATTTTAAGAAGCTGCTGGCGTAGGCCACTGGAGGCAACGCCAAAAACAATCTGGTCCCTGATCATGGACTCTGTGGTGGTGCCGTAACCGCAGGACTGCGCCAGAATCCGGAGGTGCGTCAAAAAGGGTTGAAAAAGCTCCTCCTTACCTTGCAGGCGTTGCTGAAAGATGTATCTTTCGAAAGTTTCGTTTACTTCAGTTTGAAAGTGCTGGTCCAGTTTGAGGATGACCGTGTCATATTTGGCCTGGTTTTCGCCTTCCTCGAACACCAGTGAATTAAAGACATCATTTGGGTGGGGGCCTGCGTAGAAGAGGAGCATTGCAATCTTCGAATCATCCGAGACATTCTGTTTTTCGGTGGCACGGATGTACAGGTCAAATCGCTGCCTGTAGAGCTTCCAGTTGGTGCCTAGGTTCCCCGTGACTTGCATCGGCTGCGGTTTGCCGGTGTGGTCCATGTCCAGAATGGCAGGTTGGTAGGCAGGTATCGATCCACTCCTGTACCATGTGGTGTTGGGTGTTCTAACACACAGAAGAGCCAACACAGTTGCATATGGCACAACGCTTGTTTATTTAAACTCACTATTTACAACTTGGTCTTTGCACTCTGCACGTGGGGGGCTCCCTGCTTGTGGTGTATCAACAGCTCTTTCATGCTTCCTTCTCCCCAGACCTACTGACCTCCAGGTGTCGTGCTCGTGCTTTTTATGTGGTTGGTGTTCTTGTCTGTGATTGGTTGTGGTGTTGTGTACTCTGATTTGCCTGTTAGTGTGTCCATCATGATGTGTGTGTTTGAATATCATGACAGGGATAGGGTGGAAGTGAGGGCTTAAGTGGGTCGGTGCAGACTCGATGGGCCGAATGGCCTCCTTCTGCACTGTTTGTTCTATGTTCTAAATAGTGATTGATGGGATTTCAAAATATTCAAGATATCGAGGGATATGGGGATAGTGCGGGAAAATGACATAGTGGTAGTTATGATCCAGTTGAATGGCAGAGCAGGTTCAAGGGGCTGAATGGCCTCTACTTGCTACTATTTTCTTTGTTGCTATGTAGTATCTATGAATCCAGTCGCAACATTCAATTATATATGGATATGTATATTTAGCCACTCGGTTTTCCACTGTCATCGCCTGATCTCTGAGATTAAATGATTCAAAGTTCGTGGCTCGGCGAATATTTCGTTATCCCATGACAAAAGGTCATCGACCTGAATCATAAACCCTGCTTCTCTCTCCACAGAAGCTGCCTGGCTTGCTGAGAATTTCCAGCAATTTCTGCCTTTATTTAGTAAAGCTAATATTGGGTCTAGCAGCAGCACAATGGGCTGAATGGCCATCCTCCATGCTGTAATACCCTATGATGAAAGCAGGCTGTGGGTCGGTTTCCTTAAAGGGAGCACCCAATTATATGTCGCCAAGGGTTAGGTGCTGAGGAGACTTCAGCTGCTCACTCAGCCAGGATGGGTCACTTTGGGGGGATTGTCAGCCATTCACCCTATTGGCTGAAGAAAGCTGTGCAATGAGAAATTATAAATAATCACTGCAATGTTAATCGTGGAACTGTATTGGAAACTTGCCAGCAATATCACAAAGTATCATTACAGACGTTAGGGCAGCACGGTGGCACTGTGGTTAGCACTGCTGCCTCACAGCGCCGAGAACCCGGGTTTGATCCGGTCCCGGGTCACTGACTGTGTGGAGGTTGCACATTCTCCCCGTGTCTGCGTGGGCCTCACCCCCACAACCCAAAAAAGATGTGCAGGCTAGGTGGATTGGCCACACTAAATTGCCTCTTAATTGGAAAAAAAATAATTGGGTACTCGAAATTTATTTTAAAAAAATACAAAAGTTGCTGCATCAACTGGCTCCTTTCGACAGCACGTTCCAAATCCACAACCTCTACCACAAAGATGGGCAGCAAACATATGGGAACATCGCTACCTGCAAGTTCTCCCCCAAGTCACACGCCTTCCGACTCCACTCTTCAGCATCATCTTCTTCATGAAATCCGTCCCTTACATCATAGAATCGTGGAATTTTGCAGTGCAGAAGGTGGCCATTCGACCCATCAAGTCTGCACTGGCCTTGGAAAGATAACCCTACTTAACCCCACACCTCCTCCATATCCCTGTGACCCAGTAATCCCGCATAGCCTTTTGGACGAAGGGGCAATTGATCAATGCACTTAACCTTTGAACAGTGGGAGGAAACATACGCAGACATGGGGAGAACGTGCAAACTCCATACAGACAGTCACCCGAGGCCGAATTGAACCTGGGACCTTGGAGCTGTGAGGCAACGGTGCTAACCACTGTGCCACCATGCCAACCTTCTCAATGTCCCTGTATCTTTTGGTATTTTTCCAACTCCTTCAAAATCCTTACTCAACAATTCCACCTTTCCATTCTCCCTGAATATGGTTCCATTTCCAATCTGTCTTTTCAGTTCAAACTCAACTCTCTTACCACATCTGCCACGTCCAAGCCTTTGCAAACTGGGTTTTGCACTATCTGTAATACAAAGATCATTCTTGTAAAAGTCACCAAATTGTCCAACTTTAACTATGACCAGTCTTTCTATCGAGACTCAATGCGGCACAGTGGCATAGTGCCTCACAGCGCCAGGGACCCGGGTTCGATTCCGGTCTTGGGTCACTGTCTGTGCAGAGTCTGCACTTTCTCCCCTGTCTGCGTCAGTTTACTCCGGGTGCTCCGGTTTCCTCCCACAGTCCAAAGATTTTTTTTTTAAAATTTAAATTAAATTTAGAGTACCCAATTCATTTTTTCCAATTAAGGGGCAATTTAGCGTGTTCAATCCACCTACCTTGTACAGCTTTGGGTTGTAGGGGCGAAACCCATGCAGACACGGGGAGAATGTGCAAACTCCACACGGACAGTGACCCTGAGCCGGGATCGAACCTGGGACCTCGGCGCCGTGACACTGCAGTGCTACCAGTGCGCCCCACAGTCCAAAGAACATAGAACAGTACAGCATGTGCAGGCTGGGTGGATTGGCCATGATAAATTATCCCTCAGTGTCCAGGAATGTGCAGATTACGTGGGGTCACAGAGATTGGGTGGGGGAGAGGGCCTTGGTTAGGTGCTCGTTCAGAAGGTCGGTGCAGACTCGATGGGCCGAATGGCCTCCTTCCGCGCTGTGAGGATTCGATGATTCTATGGTTTACCTCTTCGTCTCTATGGTGCATTCTGTGGCTCTAAGGAGGATCAATGCTCCCATTTCTTTCCTTATTCTTTCGTGGAATACGGGTGGTGCTGGCAAGGCCAACATTAGGTTGCACATCCCTATTTGCCCTTTCAGAGGGCAGTCAATTGCTGTGGGTCTGGAGTCTCTAAGGACGGCAGGGTTCCTTACCTAAAGGATACCATTGAAGCAGAAGGATTTTTATGCTGATCAATGATCTTAAGACCATAAGATATAGGAGGAGAATTAGGCTGTTCAGCCCATCGAGCCTGCTCTGGATTGGATTTGTTTATTGTCACGTGTACCGAGGTACAGTGAAAAGTGTTTTTCTGCGAGCAGCTCAAACAAATTATTTATTACATGATAAGAAAATACATAATAGTACAACACAAGGTACACAAAGTAAATTCTATGATGATAAATACATAGATACCAGCATCGGGTGAATAGCATCTGCCATCCCAATTCAATAACCCCTGGTCCCCTTATGAATGAATAACCTGTCTATCTCTGTCTTAAAGACACTCAGTGATTTGGCCTCCACAGCCTTCTGCGGCAAAGAGTTCCACAGATTCACCACCCTCTGGCTGCAGAAATTCCTCCTCATCTCGGTTTTAAAGGACCGTCCCTTCAATCTGAGGCTGTGCCCTTGGGTTCCAGTTTTTCCTACAAGTGGAAACATCCTCTCTACGTCCACTCTATCTAGGCCTCTATGAGCGATTCATGGTTGCCATCACTGGGCTAACTTTATGTTCCAAATTTGAGAATTGACTTTAAATTTCAGCAGCTGCTGTGGTGGGATGTGAACCCATATGCCCAGAGCCTGGGCCCCAGGATTGCCAGTCCAGTGACATTACCACAAAGCCACCGTCTCCCCCTCCCAGTATTGCCAGTAATGCAATCAGACAATGGCTCATGCCAACATTTCTTGATTACATTTAGCACCTCTTCTTTTCTGATACCAGTTTACAGCTTGTTCCCTGCTGTCCGTTCCAATACTGGAGGCTGACCCTACTATTCAGACAATCCTGTTATCTGCAATTGTCTCATTAAACCACTTCAATTCACAATCTCTTCACCCTGCCTTTCCTTTTACTGTGCTTTTGCCTCTGTTCCTGACAGTCCCAGTGAAGTATTCTGAGGCATCGCTCTTCACAAAGACAGCCACACTTGTGCAAGTTGTTTTTATTTTCTTGCTACACCTAAGACTTCTAAGTTAATAAGAACATTGGAAACGAGAGCAGGAGTAGGCCATTCAGCCCCCTTGAGTATGCTCCGATTCCATGGCTGACCTTCTACCTCAACACCACTTTGTTGCTCTCTACCCATATCCCTCGATTTCCTTAATGTCTATAGCTCTCAGTCTTCAATATCCTCAACAACAGCGTCTATAGTCCTCCGGGGTAGAGAATTCCAAAGAGTCATAACCTTTTGATCAAACAACAAAGAACAATACAGCACAGGAACAGGCCCTTCGGCCCTCCAAACCTGTACTGGTCATGATACCACCCTTGGCCAAAACCCTCAGCATTCCTTGTGCCGTATCCCTCTACACCAATCCTGTCAATGTATCGATCGAGATGCCTTTTGAACGGCGTTAATGTATCTGCTTCCACAACCTCCCCTGGCAACACGTTTCAGGCACTGATGCGACCATCAATTCACTCGAAGACACGTGGAGAAGTAAACCGTGGGTTTAATCAGCTTAGAACTGAGCCTGCCTGTGACCGGTACAACACTGAAGGCGGCCCCGCAGGTCAGCAGCTCTTATACTTCCTCTAAAGGGGTGGAGCCATGGGTGGAGCGCGTACATGCCCCAACATATCCCCTGTGGGTGAAGCCACATAATGGCCCATAGGTAGAGCCCACAGGGTTAATAACATAACACAATACACTGGTGAATTATCAGTAATTATACATTCACCACAGGCACTCACCACTCTCTGTGTAAAAAACCTGCCCTGCACATCTCCTCAAAACTTTGCCCACAGACCTTAAACCTATGCCCCTGGTGACTGACCCCTGCACCCTGGGAAAAAGTGCCTGCTATCAGCTCTATCCATGCCCCTCGTAATCTTGTAGCCCGCTATCAGGTCGGCCCTCAACCTCCGTCGTTCCAATGGAAACAATCCGAGTCTATTCAGCCTTTCCGCATAGCTAACCCCCTCCGAGTGTGCGCTGATCCCTCAGTCTGAGGCTGTGTCCCTTAGTTACAGACTCTTCAGCCAGGAGGAAGCACCTTCACCGTATCTACCTTGTTCACGGTATCTACCTTGTCGAGCCCTCCAGGAATTGTATTTATTTCGATGAGATCGCCTCTCATTCTTCCAAACATTGTATGCTAGCCCATTCAACCCAAGGCAATAAAAATTACATTTTCTCAGAGCAGTTGACTCATTTGATGTGAGTACCAAGCTCGAGCATCTTGATTTTCTTTTTCCACAGTCGGCAAAAATACCAGCAAAGATTACATAACTTCAGGCCTTTTGTTGGTGGCTGACTGATTTCTTGCCGCACTCCATTCTTAGTTAGCTGTAAAAGACCACATGACCCTGTTCCGAAGAAGAACAGGGAAGTTGTTCTCTATATTGCACGGTAGCATGGTGGTTAGCCCAATTGCTTCAAGGCTCCAGGGTCCCACGTTCGATTCCCGGCTTGGGTCTCTGTCTGTGTGGAGTCTGCATGTTCTCCCCGTGTCTGTGTGGGTTTCCTCCGGGTGCTCCGGTTTCCTCCCACAATCCAAAGATGTGCAGGTTAGGTGGATTGGCCATGCTAAATTGCCCTTAGTGTCCAAAATTGCCCTTAGTGTTGGGTGGGGTCACTGGGTTATGGGGATAGGGTGGAGGTGTGACCTTGGGTAGGGTGCTCTTTCCAAGAGCTGGGGCAGACTCGATGGGCCGAATGGCCTCCTTCTGCATTGTAAATTCTATGATTCAATTCTATGATATCCTGGCCGATATGTACCTCTCAATCAACACCATCACAACAGATTATCTGCTCCTTGTCCAGTTGCTGTTCATGGAGGCTTGCAGTTCGCATTTTGGCTCCCGCTTTTCCTACAATAAAGTACCGCACTGGTTGTAAAGCGCTTCGGGACACACTGAGGTTGTGAAAGGCGCTACATCAATGCAAGCTATTCATTCTTTTTATTGTGAGCGGCATCTGGGTACTTCCAATACAGTGGTAGGGAGTGAATATTGATCACAAACTGCTAACTGCTCAAAAAAAAATTGTTACGGGAAACTCGAACATCTCAGTAAACCAGCAGGATGCTATTTTGAGGTAAGAGTAACTTGTTAAGGCAGACTGTAGGGAGCTTTTACTGCATCCGTACCAAATCCGACCTGGGAATGGTTGATGTTAATATCAGAACATAATCCATTTTGTTAGCATTGATACCTCTCACACTGAAGAGAAAATCACTTCAATATTGGAGAAACTGGAAAGGCTTAAAACGCTACATTCAACAAAGTTCTATTCTGACTGGGATTATTTTGTAGATGTTTGAGGTTTCATTGCGTTTATTCCGTATATCGTCCAGTTTTAAACTTACCAACATCAGACATTTCAGGAACAGTAGCGAGGTACGTTTCCTTTGAAAACTTTGGCTCGTTGTCATTAATGTCATGGATCTTGATGATGAACTCGGATTCTGGTTCTACCGGCCTCCCAGTTCGCCTTTCAATGGCTTGGGCACGCAATGCATAAAAGGACTTTTCCTCCCGGTCCATTTTCTTCAAGGCGTGAATGTCCCCAGTGTTCTCATCAATCGTAAATACTGTCCCAGCCCCATCGCCCGACAAAATATATTTGAGCGTGCCGTCTCCCTTATCGACATCAGAGTGAAGCTGGAAAAGGAAGGACAGAGAGAACAGGGTTACAAGTCTTACATGTTCAAGGTATATTTTGTTCTGTCAGTAAGTAGGTAACAACTCAACAGGTGGCAAACAGCGTGCACTATTCATTTCTGCAGAAAGGTCATTGCAACCTGAAATGATGACTCTGTTTCTCTCCGCAGATGCTGCTTGGCCTGCTGACCATTTCCAGCATTTCAGTCTTTGTATCATAGACCAAAACGCGTTTACAAAGGATTAGAAAGTATACATCACAGGAATGGGTCATTCCACGCAACACGTCCATGCTGCTGCCAACTCCATCTGAGCTTCTTCCCATCGCTCTTTGTCTAACCCCATCAGCACCTTCTTCCATGGGTGAAAGACCTGCCCTCCTTATCTAGATCATGATGCTTTCCCGTTCTGACATGTTGAGGACTCTGGGTCTGTACTCGTTGAGAGTTTAGAAGGATGAGGGAGATCTTATTGAAACTTACAGGATACTGCGAGGCCTGGATAGAGTGGACGTGGGGAGGATGTTTCCACTTGTAGGAAAAACTAGAACCCGAGGGCACAGCCTCAGACTGACGGGACCATAAGACCATAAGACATAGGAGCAGAAGTCGGCCACTCGGCCCATCGAGTCTACTCTTCCATTTAATCATGGCTGATATGTTTCGCAACCCCATTCTTCTGCCTTTTCTCCATTGCCCCGTATGCCCTTAGTAATCAAGAACCTATCTATCTCTGTCTTAAAGACACTCAGTGATTTGGCCTCCACAGCCTTCTGCGGCAAAGAGTTCCACAGATTCACCACCCTCTGGCTGAAGAAATTCCTCCTCATCTCTGTTTTAAAGGATCGGCCCTTTAGTCTGAGATTGTGTCCTCTGCTTCTAGTTTTTCCTCCAAGTGGAAACATCCTCTCCACTCTATCCAGGCCTCACAGTATCCTGTAAGTTTCAATAGGATCCCCCCTCATCCTTCGAAACTCCAAAGAGTACAGACCCAGAGAACTCAACCACTCCTCATACGACATGCTCTTCATTCTAGGGACGATCCTTTAAAACAGAGATGAGGAGGAATTTCTTCAGCCAGAGGGTGGTTAATCTGTGGAACTTTTTGCCGCAGAAGATAGTGGAGGCCAAATCACTGAATGTCTTTAAGAAAAAAATAGATAGGTTCTTGATTAATAACGGGAAGGGGGGTTAATTAATAATCTTTATTGTCACAAGTAGGCTTTAAAGTTGCAATGAAGTTACTGTGAAAAGCCCCTGGTCGCCACATTCCGGTGTCTGTTCGGGTACACAGGGGAGAATTCAGAATGTCCAATTCAACTAACAACACGTCTTTTGGGACTTGTGGGAGGAAACCGGAGCGCCCGGAGGAAACCCACGCAGACACGGGGAGAATGTGCAGACCCGGCACAAATAGTGACCCAAGCCGGGAATCAAACCTGGGACCCTGGAGCTGTGAAGCAACAGTGTTAACCATGTGCTACTGTCAGAAGACAGGAGAATGGGAATGAGAAACACATCAGCTATGACTGAATGGTGGAGCTGATGCACTAAGCGTCAAGAACCACAAAGACATGTGAGACTTTAACCAAGGCTTTAATACACTACATAGGAAGCTTACCCGACACAGACGACCCCAGACAAAATGGGTCAGGTCTCAGAAGCTGGGTCTTATACCTAACTCCCGGGGAAGTGGCCAAGGCGGAGCTCTCCGTGGCCAGGTCAGGTTACATACAGGTGACCGAACCTCTACAGAGCTACAGTACAATACACAGTACAATACACAGGATTACAGGGCCACGTTACACAAAACTATTATATAACTATGTACAATGCTAGGGAAGTACAGTGGTGTATCACCACAGGAGCAGGATCGATGGGCCGAATTGCCTGATTTTGCTACTGTGTCTTATGGTCTTATGTGCTGAAATCATCTCTGACCTCACTTCTCAATGGCCGTGCCAAACTCCCACGTTCGGACCTGCATAAAGATGTTCCACTCTGGATATTGAACATGCTCCCTTCGGTGATCCCAAATCCTTTGGGGACCACAGTGTGAATGTGACACAGGCATGCTATATTCCCTGGCGTGAACACATTAAAGAAAAGAGCCGGCACATCAACAGCAAAGTAACCATGAGCCTCACTTTGTGAACAAAATCCACTGTATAAACTTGAGCCACTTGGAATATTTTGAGGGAAATTATTCATGTCCATTACCTTCAGGAAATAACTGGGTAATTTATGGGAAAGAAATAGTGAAATTAGATATGCGATTACTGAAAAAGTGAAAACAGCTCTCGTTTTTGACTCATTTCTGCATCATTATTGGCACTTAAGCCATTTGAGACCAGAAGTTTCAGATGCTGCCTAAGACTTAATGAGTTTCTATCTCTTCTCTGCCGTACCAGTTAATATTCAAAGCCGAGCGCTCTGAGAACACTACTCCTTAAAAGGAATAATCTGACCCAGTACATCCATTTCACTTCATTAAATCTAATAAAGAATCAAGTATTTATCCGGAAATTCCTCTTCTTCAAAATGTCATCTTTCTTGATGGATCCAGGCTTTCAAAACTCAACTGCAGCTCATTTGATCTGAAGAGCGGCATTAACAGGAATTGCATCTGTCCGGGTTCACCGCCAGTCAGGTTTCAATGGATCTGAAGTTTGAAAAAGAAATAGTGTGCCGGGTGTTCTTTATTGAAAACTGCTTTTGCTTACTCACCCAAAAGAATAAACCGCAAGTTAGCTTGTCGGAATGCAGGTTGTCTTAAGTTCCACTTGCAACCAACAATGCTGACACGAGACGGACGTGCTGTGCACGCAGGAACGCTGCATGAATTGCACCAACTGTACAGGGCGACACTCAGCTCTGTACGGTGCGGGAGAAGCCAGAAGCAAACTGGTGGTGGGCTGCACACTGCATGAGTTATCGCCAGAACCCATTTCGTGCAAACCTGCAATGCACATGCCCCAGGAGCTGCAGCACCATTTCTCAGGCTATACTGGAGGGATACATTTGTCTTCATTCCTTTTTCCACTGGTTATTAGTCTGGAATAATTGAGATGCATTTCATAACAGCAGTACTAAATAAATTACATAAATACATCATCAAGTGCTGAGTGAGTCATGGTGCATAAGAGGACCAGAGTTTTCTTTTTAAATCACAGTCGCAGAATTAAAATAAATCAACTGGAAAAATACTGAATGCAGTATAAGAGGTAGCGATTTTAAAAAAACAGGGACGGGAGTCGACATGGAGTGGTAAGATATAAAATAACCAAAAGTAGAATTATATCGAAGAGGTTAAACCGATCCAAAATATATGAATAGTAGCAAAGCATCACATGAATCCTATAATGTGCTTGGGTTAAAGCAGCATGTTTGTAGAACCATAGAATCTACAGTGCAAAAGGAGGCCATTCGGCCCTTCGAGGCAGCACCGGCCCTTGGAAAGAGCACCCTACTTAAGGTCTCCACTCTATCCCCGTTACCCAGTAATCCCACCTAACATTTTTGGACACTAAGGGCAATTTATCACGGCCAATCCATCTAACCTGCACATCTTTGGACTGTGGCAGGAAACCGGAGCACCCGGAGGAAACCCACGCAGACACGGGGAGAACGTGCAGACTCCGCACTGACAGTGACCCAAGCCGGGAATCGAACCTAGGACCCTGGAGCTGTGAAGCAACTGTGCTAACCACTGTGCTACCGTGCTGCCCTTTAATTTAAAGTCAGAATGGAAGAGTGACTTATTTGTTTGTGAATCAATGTGGTGTGCCACTAGAGTGGTAACAAGCAAATATATACAGTGATGCTATCAAAGTGGCCAGGTAACTCTCTAACGGGATAAGGGGAAGGCAAAACAGAAAAGTCATCCCTTATTGTGCTAACTCACCTTCTTGTTGCAGGACAGAATTCCTGCAGGCAAACTATTTCACGGTTTTCTAAATCAAGGACATATTTTTGAAAGTAAAAATGGAAAATGCTGGAAAGACTCAGGTCTGTCAGCATCAAAGGGACGGGGAAACAGATTTGATGATTCAAGTTGATGGCCTTTCACCAGAACTGGAGTATTTTCAGCATTTTCTGATTTTATCCAGTATTTATTATATTTAAAGGACCGGTGCGATAATATAAATAAGTCAGAAATGACAATAAAGAATAAATCATTGTATATATCTGTACATCAGTTAAAAGAAAAATCTCCTGACCAGAGATAGCATTGTCGCTTTAAATGTTGCATTTATTGTTCTCTGTCCATCCACACTCTGGCAAGGTTGTGTGTCAAACATCAGTTAAAGTGAGGAAGGCTTTTCACAAGATACAATCAACTGAGTTAAAGTGATGTAATGGTAATTCAATGTTGTACATGCCCAAAACAGACTCGCAAACTCAACGTGTTTACAGATCTCCGCACAGACACGTTGAACTGCTCAGGAACAGGGTATGTACCCCGGCGGCGAGGAATGTTAGAGAAAGGGCCACGAATGGAAAGGAAACAGCAGAGACATTGTGAAGAGCAAAGAAAGGAAGAAAGCTGAGAATGAGAATGAAGAACGACAATGGAAAACAAGTGTTTAAAAGAATTGGAAAGAGAGGCAAGGTTATATTTTTTGAAAGATAGTTTATTGGAGGTGTATCAAATATGTACAGAGACAACACAATCAACGAGCCATGAGAAAAAAAGCATAACATATCATATAACAATGTATTAAAGTAACATGGCAAACCCACCAGACATACAAACTCGCCACACCCCCAGAGAGCTTTTTAACCAAAGTATCCCCCAACTCTCCCCTTCCCTCAAATAAAAGATACCTAACATAGCCCTCAACCCCCCTGCTTCTCCCTCTCTCTACTGACATTTTAGTATGTCTTGAAAAAGTCAATGAAAAGCTTCCACCTCATGGAGAACCCCCCATCTATCCCCTAATGGAGAACCTAATCTTTTCCAAGTGGAGGAATTCAGCTAGGTCCTGCACCCAGGTCCCAACACTTTGGTAGCTCCGAGGCCGCCAGTTCAGCAGGATCCTCCACCGGGCTAGCGGGGAGGTGAATGTCACTGTGGCAGCTTCTGTCCCCACCAGAGCACACGGATCATCAGACACTCCGATAATTGCTACCCACAGGGACGGTGTTACCTATATTCCCAATACTTTAGACAGTGCAATAGTGACCCCCCTCCAGAACCCCAACAGCCTCAGACAAGCCCAGAACATGTGGGTATGGTTCGCCGGGGACGCAGCACACTGCACACGTTGGTCTACTCCCAGGAAAAATGGGCTCACCTTGGCCGTCGGTCATCTGCGCTTTGTGTACAACCTTGAATTGGATATGACTAAGTCTAGCGCATGACAAGTGTGGTGAGATGCATCACTGTATATACACAAGGGGTTAATGTAAATACACTACAACTAAGTAACCACTAGAGGAAGCACCAGAGATGTCATGACATGCAGACATACAGCCAATGGGTCATTACAACAGGACACAACCAATGGGTAATCAGGACACCCAGAAGTGGCATTACCACAAGGGGGCACTTCACAACCCATATAAAAGGACAGGGCACACATGCTCTGCCTCTTTCCACAGACAGACATCTAGAGAGTACATCAGGGTTGATCAGCAGCATCACACCCAGCACGTGGCTTAGAGCAGGCTGGTAAAGATAGACTGAGTTACTACAGTTAGATTAGCAGACAGTCAAACTCATTTAAGAACTGTGTTAATAGTTCAATAAACAAGTTGAACTCATTTCATAGTCTGGAGCTTCCTTTGTCAAAGCAAACATCAAGGAAGCAGCTTATGCTACACAAAGCAGCATAACAGCATGGTAGCCTTGTGGATAGCGCAATTGCTTCACAGCTCCAGGTTCGATTCTGGCTTGGGTCACTGTCTGTGCGGAGTCTGCACATCCTCCCCGTGGGTGCTCCGGTTTCCTCCCACAGTCCAAAGATGTGCGGGTTAGGTGGATTGGCCATGATAAATTGCCCTTAGTGTCCAAAATTGCCCTTAGTGTTGGGTGGGGTTACTGGGTTATGGGGATAGGGTGGCGGTGTTGACCTTGGGTAGGGTGCTCTTTCCAAGAGCCGGTGCAGACTCGATGGGCTGAATGGCCTCCTTCTGCACTGTAAATTCTATGATAAACACAACAAGGACGTGTCAATTCTCTTTCCAAGTCCCCCCTCGCACCGCCCTCCCCAATTCCTCCTCTCATTTTAGCCGAATAGCCTCCATTGATGCTTCCTCCTTCTCGGTCAGTTCTGCAAAGATATTGGAGATCTTGCCTTTCCCAATCTCGTCCTCCGATAAGAGCGTTTCCTGTAGTCCCCGGGGGTGGCAACATTAGGAATGAACCCATCTCCTTTCTCAGAAAGGCCCTAATTTGAAGGTATCTGAACCCATTTCCGTTAGGTAATTGGTGAATCTCTGTCAGCTCAGTCAAGTCCGCAAATTTCCTTCCCACAAATAGGTCCTCGAAGTATCTAATCCCCAGCTAGTCCCACTCCCTAAACCTAGCGTCTAGGGCTGCTGGGACATTGCAAATAGGGACCTTCATATACATGTCCTCAATCCCAAAATACTGCCGTCACTGATTCCACACCCTCAGTGTAGAGATTACCACTGGATTTGATATGGATCTATTTGGTGAGAATGGCAGAGGTGCCGAGACCAGTGCCCTCAAGGTGGTCCCCTTACATGAGGCCTCCTCTACCCTGCCCCATCCCGACCTTTAGCTCTCCATCCACTTTCCCCCTTGACAATGTTTACAGCCAGCAAGTTAGGTTTATTTAGCACATCATTACCAACTGGACAAAATGCTCAAAGTTGTTCGGGTCACTTTATGTCTAAAGTTCGAAGCACCTTAAATCGCCCTTAATAATAAAGCTGAGATCTTCAGAGCATCACCTCAGCATTAATAGAAGTCAACACTTTTAGATTTGCTGGGGGTTGAATTTAATCTGTTCCTTCTGCTTTTGGATGGCAGTTGTTCAACATTCTGTTATCCACACCTCCTCGAGACACATCTTTTATTTCTTTGTTTGTCCCATTACCATTCACTTTGGATCTGCGCTACCAAATCTGCGGTCATTTAATCTATCCGCACCCTACCTTATCCCAACACCCCCACCCCCACCCCCACACACCACCCCAACCCTCCCTTTAACTTACTCCAAACCTAAAGCATCTCAATCTTTTCTCAGATACTGATGGAAGATCAATAAGCTGAAACATTGGGCGGAAACTTACCAGAAATTGGCAAAGTGTCGGCTCTGGTGAGAAAAACGGTACGAATCTGGCGGGATTTCTCACGCAATTTTGAGCCTCTTAGCCAGGAGATGAATTGGCTCACCCTGGCCATCGCCACCTGTGCTCTGTGTACAACTTTTAATTGGATAAGACTAAGTCTAGCGTGTGACAAGGATGCGTTAATCCTCTTTGCAAATCTCCCCTCGCACCGCCCTCCCTAATTCCTCCTCCCATTTTAGCCGAATGGTGCGCTCCGAGCGACCTCCTGTTTCTTCACCACCCAACCCCACCCCCTCCCCCACCCCCCGGGAAACCTAATCACTGCAGAGCTCCATTTAACCCCCTCCCCAACACTGGTTCCAGATCCATTGCAGGGGAGTTAGCAACAAGGAAGCCAGCTCCAAGATTCTCGGAGGCAGCCCTCACCAGACCCCTGGATGGAGTCCAGCAGAGACGGGACCTCCTGTACCCGCACCCCCTAGAGGTGGCACGCCAGCAAGTTGACCAGTGCCTCCTGGCACTGCTGCCTTAGTCAGCACCAGCTCCCTGCAGAAGAGGACAGGGCCAGTGCAGTTAATAAAAAAGGAGTGACCTTCTTTGTGCGGCCAGGGTAAGTTTGTCACCTCCAGTCTCTCGCTGCACCCCCTCACCCACCCCTCGCACCTCCAAAGTGATCGCTCACCCAGTCAACTCATGGGTTTCCCGCCTGTAAAGAGGCCCTCTTGCCCCCACAGTAGTGATCGTGGTGTACTGTCTCTTTAAGACAGGACAGTTGAAGGGGGTCATCTGACTTGTGGGACAAATAGGAGTGGAGGGTGATTACCCAGAGGGTGGAGTCCTCTCTTGGGCAGAATACATCAAGCAGCCATGTAGTAACATCGAAAGGACTTGGAACTGAGATCCAAGGCAGCTTAGTACTGTAAAAACTCCTGTACAAAGTTACTCTTTCTAACGCCTTTTTGTTCCTAACAAAGTCTGAATTCTCTTGACAATGCCACAAGTGTGCCACAATACATAAATCCTACGCCCCGCCCTCCAATCACCTTGGTGCCCCACAGTCTCACATCACTGCTCCCACTCCAGTGCCAAACTTGCCACTCCTCAAGCATCTGAACTGGCAGGATTCCCGCTTACGCTTCTCACATCTCTATCCCCGCAGGACAAACTCGAGCACAATTGGCATGAGAGGATACAGTCGCCCAGAGTCATGCGGGAGCTCCGCACTCTCACCTCCCATGAAGAGAGAGAGCCAATGAGCTGCCCAGGGACGAGCAGGACCGCTCATGGACGTGGAGGCAGCAAATGTGAGAACTCCTCTAGTCAGCAGACTGCTTGATCACTGACTGGTGAGCACCTCACAGCCGGTGATCCACAGCAGGCGGAGGCGGGGATGTCCCAGGGATCCGGCACTCGGAGAAGATTCCGGAACCCAGGACTCTGCTGAACCCCTGGTTCTGGTCGCCCCAGAGCTGATGAAATTGCAAAAGTAGTCGCGAGAATCGGGAAAGGATGACAGCATCCAGCCTTGTACAGCAAAGCTGACTGGAGGAATCAAATCACCTTCTGTCTGAGGAGATGTTGCCGTCAATGCAACGCAACGTGGCCAACACTGCCAGGGTGACGTGCACAGTGGAGACCTTGGTGCCGGACGTACACTCCATGGCGGGGAATGTCCACTCCATGACTCAGCTCATGACCTCCATGGCTGAGGGTGTGAGCTCCATGGGGCAGGGCTTCAACTGCATGGTGCAGGTGTTGGTGGGAATCCACAAGTGGCGGCGCCAGGGGATGGCAGGGCTTCTGGGTCTCACTCCAGCTTTCCCTCTATCCCATGGAGGAGCACAGGGGCCCCTGGGCACATGAAGGGAAGAGGATTGGCAGGAGTGTAGCCCGGTGCCCTCCACCCAGAAGACCCCAGGTGTGTCCAGCCCATCTGACAACCCCCTCCCTGTGAGCGACACACCTCCAGCTCCGAACACCGAGGAGGGTAGGCACTACAACACCCGAGCTGCCCGGATGTAGGCTCCGACCCTCAAGGTCCAGGTCCTCCAGGGGATGCCCGCCAAAGGCATCTCAGGTATGAGGGCATAGGAGGCAGCAGACCATTTCAAACCCAGCTGTGGACCCTGGGGATACACCTGGATGAAGTGTGAGGCTTAGGAACAGTGAGGAACTGTAGGTACCTAGTGGGCATGGGACGGCAGAGGCCCGAGTTAAGTTAGGTCACTCCCTGGGCCATTGGAAATGGCCACTGGGTGGGAGGGGAAGGTCACCTGATGTGAACGCATTTCCGCGAGCTCGAGCTCTGCTCACCTTTAACCTATTTGTTTTATCCACGTGCACATTTTGTTTATGTATTTTCTTGGTTCACATAATTTTCACTATGTCCTGAGATTTGTTGGTCAGTGTTTCTGAGTCAAGCCAAGTCCTTGACGGGTCCTTTATCCGCGAAGGGAATTTGTTCAGGATTTCATCCCTGATTAATCCAGTCTTATTTGCTCCCATTCTTTCATTGACTATTGTTGTGCGCTCCACCTTTTGTACATTGATCCCAATGGCTATCGTTTTGGTTTCGTTTTGGTTTGATGCGATTTCTGTAAAAACGGAAAATCAAGTTTTTGGTTCAATGTCACATTCGAGAGGTGAAACCTCTGACAGCGCAGTGCCCCCTCCGTACGGCTTTTGGGTGTTGCCTGAGATTTTGTGCACAAGTCCTGAAGCCACAAACCCCTGAAACAAAAGTGCTGCCCACTGCGCAAATGCTGACATCTGGGTCAACTTTGGCTTCATCTGTAGTTATTTTTGATTTGTTATGTTGTAGGTGTAACATAAGCGGCTTCCTTGTGGAGCACTTGACAAAGGAAGGTTCAGACGTGGAGATAACTTCAACATGTTTATTAAACTATTTACACTTCTATTACTCGGGTTCGACACGACTGCTAATCCTACTATAGCTACCCAGACTGACTAACCAGCTGCTGCAATCCACGTGGTGGGTCTAATATTGAATCAACCCTGTGTCTGTACTCACTGACTGTCTCCACTGGAAAGAGGCAGATCATGTGTGTGGTGTCCTTTATATATGGGTTGATGTAATGCCCCCCTGTGATCGTGTCACCTCCTTGTGTATCATGAATGTCTATTGGTCCTGTCCTATCTAACTGATCTATTGGTTGAGTGTGTGTGTGTGATGTCTTTGGTGCTCCCTCTAGTGTCTAGCTAGCCTACATGCATTTACATTGATGCACATCACCACATCCCCCCTTTTTTATATGTTACATATTTTCTGTACACTTTCAGAAAATTGAACAAAAAACAGGTAGATATGTTAAGGTATATACAAGTCATGGGAATAGTGATTAAACAATAAGTCCAATCATTTGTGTGAATCCATAAACCATCAATCATCATGGTCAAATGTCTCTCTTGGTTATGAAAGCCATCAACGTCCCTGTGCCACAGGAACCAAGAAGTGGTCAAATCACTTCGCTGTCTGATTTGGAGTCCCTTTCTTTTTTCGATGTTTGTGATGGTCTGTCGGATGGCATCTTGTAGCTGATAAGGTGTTGACGTTGAAGAGGTACCATCAACAGTATCATTCGAGGTCATGGATGTGCCATATGGTGGAGTTGGATAAGACTCTACATATTGGTTCTGGCCACATGCTGTGCTGGAAGGGTGATTCTACTGAGAACCGTTGAAGCTTGTCGAATTGGAAACAGAATTGCTGCTGGCATAAATACCTGGTGATGGTGTGAAACTAGAACCTTGCATCTGATAGGAATATGCCGTCTGGCCAGGCTGGGGTGCAGCAAATCCTGGGCTGTAACTAAGGCATCCAGTCTGTAGTGCAGATTGCGCTTGCGGTAGTTCTCCTTCGGTCTTGATTCCATTAGTGGGCAATCCGTAGTGCTGGCTTGTTTGAGAATATGCTGCATAGACTGCTGGCTGCTGCATGCCTGAATACTGGGTTTGTCCAGCATGAGCTGTCATTGGCTGCACTGCTGGTGTGGAAAAAAATGTGTGGATATGTCTGTGGTGAATATTGGTGTATTCCTCTTGGACTGTAGCCGCTGCTTGTTATTACTGACCCAGTGTAATTGTTAAGTGATCCATCTCCTGTCATTGTGGCATCTGCTGTCACCCTGAGCGTGCCATCACTGAGGTTGCGGCACTCCCTGTCTGGAGTAAAGTCCGGCTTACGTGAATCAGAGTCGGCGTTTGGTTGCTCCCCATCTGGAGTCTGGTCTGTTTTAACTGAGTCAGTGTTGGTTTGTTGATGCTCCCCGTCCGGAATCTTAGCAGGTTCACTGGAGTCAGCTGAGATTTCTTGAAGCTGCACATCTGGAGTCGGAACATGCAGGAATGCATTGACTTGTGGAGAGGTTCCAGCGAATGAGGGTGGAAGTATCGTGGTGTCACCGGAGTCACCAGTGGTCTCACAGTGATCGTCGAGTGCCTCTGTACACACTAGCTGAGGTCTGTCACTTTGCACATCTTGCATGGGAAGTGCGATGCTGTCGTCACTCGTCTCACATACCGTGGGTAGATCCTCAGTAGCTGCTTGTTGTTCACTTGGGTTTGGTAAATTGTCAGAGTCTTCAACTGGTGGTGCAAACAATGTGGGTGGACTGTCATTGTCTTGCTGTTGTCCTTCATTTGGGCTGGGACTGTCATCGTCGCTTTGTTCTTCACTGTAGCACGATAGACCGTCATGGTCGTCCTGCTGTGCACTGGAGCGTGGTAGACTGTCATAGTCTTCTTGTTGTTTACTTGAGCATGGCAGACTTGCATCGTCTGCTGCTAGTTGGTTAGAGGAGGTCGCAAGTCCCTCATGGTCTTGTTCCTACAAGGACTGCGCTCTGGAGTCTTGCGTTGCTTCTATCGTGGAGTCTGTCCACGAGCTCGCTGCGGAGGCTTGTGACACTGGAGTCACTTCTTGTTCGTGCAAGGACTGCGGTGTGGAGTCTTGCGTGTCTTCTTTCTTAGAGTCGGGAACCCTGAGCGATGCGTGGACCACGCTCTGTGTGACAGCAGGCCGATCACTCTGGGCTTGTACCGCTCTCTGTCTCTTGGTTTCAGGCTGCAGCATCATCCTGCACTCACGAGTTGGGATGTCATATCTGCTGGGCTGAAGATCCTCAATCCGAAGAACGAATCCGCGTCTGCGTCGGATTCAATACGGGGGTCTTCAATGTGCAACACGTCTAGTTGCGGTTTGGATTTGGTACTGGGGTAGCCTCCCAAGGTGAAAGGTTCGTCCGAGTCGTAGTCTTCTGTGACCATATCATCACTGTTTGCGTCGGAGCTGGCACTGGGCTCGCGACGTCCAGAGAAAATGTAAAGGTCGGTATCGAAGTATTCAAGGTCAGAATCATCGGTTTGGGCATAGGTAACTTCTTGTTGCAGGGTTCTTCGGAGGTTAATTTCATTTCCTGGTTCAATTGGAGGCATTGTGCTGTCATTCCAGGTGAAGGAAGGTTGTTTTACAGCTTTAAAATATTTTTTCTTTGATTTGGGACGTTTCCCCTTTAAATGGGCATGGTCCGGAACCTTTGACGTCATGGCGCACGTGTCGTACTGCGTAGGAAGCGATTGCGCATGCGCAGATCGCGGTTCCTTTACTTGGGGCCTTTTTCGCAATTGCGCATGCGCGGCTTCTCGTCTTTGCGCAAACGGACCTTTCCGTTCTGTGCGCTTCTCGCGCAACTGCACAAGTGCAGTCCCTTTAGAAAGATGGCTGCCGACCAAAATCGTTCTCTGCTTCGCGATTTCGGCCTTGAGGTGAGTACTGGCGCTTTTCTTGCTGGTTGGAGTGTGTTTTCCTCACAGTATTTGCCGAATTTGTCCAGGACTGCCTGAAAGTCGCTCCTGTTTTGCCCCTTGGAGAACTTGAATTTTTAAAAGATTTCTGCTGCTCTGGCACCGGCGATGGTGAGGAGAAGCTCTGTTTTTTCAAGATCGGCCACTTCTTCTAGTTCGGCTGCCACCAGGAAGATTTCAAACTTTTGCCGGAATGCCCGCCAGTTTTCGCGGAGATTGCCGTGGCACTGGAGCTGTTGCGGAACCCGGATCTCGAACATCTTGCCTGGGTATCGTTGCTGGTTGTCACTGTACGCTGAGATATGGCTATCTGGATTGAAACAGTTCACTTCTGGTACCATGATTTGTTATGTTGTAGGTGTAACATAAGCGGCTTCCTTGTGGTGCACTTGACAAAGGAAGGTTCAGACGTGGAGATAACTTCGACACGTTTATTAAACTATTTACACTTCTATTACTCGGGTTCGACATGACTGCTAATCCTACTATAGCTACCCAGGCTGAATAACCAGCTGCTGCAATCCACGTGGTGGGTCTAATATTGAATCAACCCTGTGTCTGTACTCACTGACTGTCTCCACTGGAAAGAGGCAGATCATGTGTGTGGTGTCCTTTATATATGGGCTGGTGTAATGCCCCCTGTGGTCGTATCACCTCCTTGTGTATCGTGAATGTCTATTGGTCCTGTCCTATCTAACTGATCTATTGGTTGAGTGTGTGTGATGTCTTTGGTGCTCCCTCTAGTGCCTAGCTAGTCTACATGCATTTACATTGATGCACATCACCACAATTTTGACATTGTTTTCTGTGCGCGCCGTGCTCATTTCTTCCCATGTGCAATACTTACACTTGTATTTTTACACTTCAAATCAAAATAGGATAGAAACTTTACACACACAGCTTTACACTTTGTGGAACAGTTAGTGGGAAAATAAACCTACAGTACATCTGTGCAGAATCTCATACACCCACACTCACACGTCAATGAAATCCTGGTGTCAACACCACATGGATATCAGCAAAGAAACCTGCCTCGGTATCGGCAACAGTGACTGGGGGAGCTAAGAGTTAGACAGAGTGCTAAAGAGATAGAGAGAGAGATACAGAGCGAGAAAATCAATTGAGAACAGGGGAGGGAGTGGCCTTGTGGTAATATCACTGGCTGGTGCTCGAGAGGTCACTGGCCTGCGGGGGACATTGGTTCAAATCTCACCATGGGAGCTGGTGGGAGTTAAATTCAATTAATAGATCTGCAACTGAAAGATTGTAGCAGCGAACAGTAACAGTCAACCTATCACTGGTTGTTATAAAACCCCATCTGGTTCACTCATGACTCTAGACCCACAGCAATGTGGTTGACTTTTAGCTGCCCTCTGAAATGTAAGTCACTCAGTTCGAAGGGTAATCAGGGACGGGCAACAAATGCTTGCCTGTGATGTCAACATCCGATGCAAGAATATGTTTTTTAAAAATCCATACAAGCAGGAAGTAAAATGCAACCCAGGGGAAGAATAAAACACTTGACGTGGCACTACGCTCTCTGCCTCAATAAACAGTTTGGTTTACAATCAAAGGATCAAAGTGACATTTGTAAGATTTGCCAAATCCCTGTTATTTCATCCACAGCGCGTTATCCCTCCTTCTGTTCCTCGTCTGGCACAGTTGATTGCATCGATCCTTCACCAATACCTCTCCTCTGCTGTCCGGCTGGGTGAGTTTGCCCTCACTCGCTCCCTACTCCCTATCCCAGCAAAACTAACTCATCTCCAGCAATGATCCTTCAGCCCAGCTCAATCACTTCTCGAGCCCTTTCAGATCTGCACCTACCCCCCCCCCCCCGCCCCCGCCCCCAGCTAAAAGCCACTGCTCGGCGAGACTATCCCCCTCGATGGGTCCAGCTTCTGCCAAAACAAAGACAACAGCTTGCTCCACGAGCATTTCTCTCAGCCCCTTGATGGTCTGTGTGTTGGCGGGCTGTCTGTATTCCCCTCACTGCCCTTAAACTCTCCGCCTGATCAAGTTTGATCTAAGCTTGTTCAAGCTTTCAGGCACTCCGCCCTGGTTCCAAGTGCACTTCTTGTACTTGTGGTATTATCTTAACTATCAGCATTACAAGGATGGTACCATGAATAGCCACTAGAGGGAGGTGCTCATGCTGCTATATAAAGCAGTGATGCTAGACCTTAGGGGAGGAGTGTAAGCAGGAGACAGCCAGTGAAGGTCATCTGAGCAGTTAGTGTGAGAAGGTTAGATTACAGTTTATACCAGTTAGTGAGATTTGCAGTAGGTGAGTCTAGTTGGATGCTATTGATTAATTCTGTATTCTAAAAGGACTAAGTGTCGAAATCCAGTTTAGTAGTGTAAATAAAATCATAGCTTTGTTTAAGGAAAAGCTACACTGTGGTCTTTGTGGAACACTGAGCCAACTATCCTAAATAAGCAAAACAAAAAACACCACAGGACTTAGTAGGCTTCCCACACCTAGAGGTGCACAAGGTAGACTTGGCCGTTCCATCACACGGTCCCATCGATCGCCTGGGGTGGTGGAGGTGGGGATGGTGATGGTGGTGGTGGGGGGGGGGGGGAGCACACACTTACATCTCGTTTTACCTGGAACAGGTGACTATAGCAGGGCACTACTCCCATTAAGCATGACTGAACAGGAGGCTCTCCCCACTCTTACCACCCACAGTAGGCTGACAGAAAGGATTTGATACTCACGCTGTTTGACCATGTTATGAACACACCTGACTTGACCATCAAGTCCTGGGACAGGCCTAGAACCCTGAGCTTCTGGCTCCGAGGTATAGATGATACTGATTGCAGTACTACACTTCATGCTTTCCTGCCTTTACTCCAAAGTACCACAAACCAGTTCCTACATTAAAGATGCGATGTAAATACAAATTGTAACTTGTGTCTCATATCCTTGCTGTAATCAGCTCCCATGTTTACATAAAGTGCTTTCATAAATAATTAATTACAAAAGGATAGCAGTCCCTGACAAGCTTTTGTTCTCTTACCAATTGCATCAGTTATAACTATTTTACTATTTTTATTTAAGTGGAGAATGACATCATCATTAAGGGACTTGGTCGAGAGATGGTATTGAGTCTGATAGAAGCTAAATTAATACCTGGGGATTAAACTTACATTCTATTTTTAACAAATAGGTTGACACATTCCAATCAAATTCTTGAGCACGCTATTTTAACAGCCAATTGTATTAGGGAGGTAGTGCTATTGTCACGGGACTAGAAAATGCTGGAATCTATCATTAAGGAGGAAATAGCGGGGCACCTGGAGGGAAATTGTCCCATTGGGCAGACGCAGCATGGGTTCACAAAGGGTAGGTCGTGTCTGACTAATTTGGTAGAATTTTTTGAGGACGTTACCAGTGCAGTAGATAACGGGGAGCCAATGGATGTGGTATATCTGGATTTCCAGAAAGCTTTTGACAAGGTGCCACACAAAAGGTTGCTGTATAAACTAAAGATGCATGGCATTGAGGGTAAAGTGGTAGCATGGGTAGAGGATTGGTTAACTAACAGAAAGCAGAGAGTGGGGATAAATGGGTGTTTCTCTGGTTGGCAACCTGAAACTAGTGGGGTCCCTCAAGGATCAGTGTTGGGCCCGTAGTTGTTCACAATTTACATAGACGATTTGGAGTTGGGGACCAAGTGCAATGTGTCAACGTTTGCAGACGACACTAAGATGAGTGGTAAAGCAAAAAGTGCAGAGGATACCGGAAGTCTGCAGAAGGATTTGGATAGGTTAGATGAATGGGCTAGGGTCTGGCAGATGGAATTCAATGTTGCCAAGTGTGAGGCTATCCATTTTGGGAGGAATAACAGCAGAATGGATTATTATTTAAACGGTAAGATGTTAAAACATGCTGCTGTGCAGAGGGACCTGGGTGTGCTGGTGCACGAGTCACAAAAAGTTGGTGTGCAGGTGCAACAGGTGATTAAGAAGGCTAATCGAGTTTTGTCTTTCGTTGCGAGAGGGATGGAGTTCAAGACTAGGGAGGTTATGCTGCAATTGTATAGGGTGTTGGTGAGGCCGCATCTGGAGTATTGTGTTCAGTTTTGGTCTCCTTACCTGAGAAAGGACATATTGGCACTGGAGGGAGTGCAGAGGAGATTCACTAGGTTGATCCCAGAGTTGAGGGGATTAGATTATGACGAGAGGTTGAGTAGACTGGGACTGTACTCATTGGAGTTTAGAAGGATGCAGGGGGATCTTATTGAAACATATAAAATTATGAAGGGAATAGATAGGATAGATGCGGGCAGGTTGTTTCCACTGGTCGGGGAAAGCAGAACTAGGGGGCATAGCCTCAAAATAAGGGGAAGTAGATTTAGGACGGAGTGTAGGAGGAACTTCTTCACCCAAAGGGTTGTGAATCTCTGGAATTCCTTGCCCAGTGAAGCAGTTGAGGCTCCTTCTTTAAACGTTTTAAAAAAAAGATAGATACCTTTCTAAAGAATAAAGGGATTCGGGGATATGGTGTACGGGCCGGAGAGTGGGGCTGAGTCCACAAAGATCAGCCATGATCTCATTAAATGGCGGAGCAGGCTCGAGGGGCCAGATGGCCTACTCCTGTTCCTAGTTCTTATGTTCTTATGTAAACCAGAGATCCAGAATAATGCTCTGGGAATCCAGGTTCAAATCCTGCCACTGCAGGTGGTGAAATTAGAATTCAATAAAAATCTGGAATTTAGCAATTCTAATGCTGACCATGAAACCATTGTCAATGTTCCTAAAAACCCATCTGGTTCACTAATGCCCTTTAGGGAAGGAAATCTGCTGCCCTTACCTGGTCTGGCCTACATGTGACTCCAGATCCACATCCACAGCAATGTGGTTGACTCTTAGCACTTCCCTCTAGGGCAGTTAGGGATGGGCAATAAATGAATGAATTTTAAAAATTCATGTGGATATCAGCATTGGTAAAAGGAGACAGCTGGAGAAGTATGGTGGAAACTGCAGGGTTTTCGGGAGAATTTTTTTAAGCAGATGGAGGGCCCTAGTGGAGGGAGCTGGTTAGAGACTTCCAGAAGGCAAGGCTGCCATGCTGAGCAGGGTAGGCAAGAGAGGTGGAGGGTGTATACATGGATACATAACAGGAGGCGATCACTGAGATAGGTTCAGGTAGGCCACGGAAAGGTTTGGAATGCAATTCTTGGGGAATACGGGACACTGAGATTCTGATGGGGATGAATTTGCCAAGATTCAACTGAGTTGAAGCTTGGGAGGGTGGGGGTGGGGGGGGTTTGGTGCAGGAAGGTTTGCGGCCGTCGAGCATAGCGGCATTGAAAACATAGACATTGGCAGCACAGGAGGTCAGATGAGGGGCAGAGGTGAATAGCTTTCAGACGTGGAAGAAAGGGATGTCACAAATGTGATTTGAGGAAACTGGGTTATCTTAAGGCTCTCCTCTTTCAAACTTGAAATGGTAGAATGGGAATCAGCGGAGTAGAGGCCAGAGACGGGCAAATGGAAAAGTTGATCTTGGCTTTGTTCATATTCAACTGAAAATGTTGTTCGCTCATTTAAAGTTAATGTCTATTGAAATATAAATACAAAGGGATTTCATGAGCTGCCTAGTTTTGTACCATGGGGCTCCCGTATAGAATTCAAATCAATTTTCCCGTTACATATCTCAAACTGCTGATACGAACAGATCCTGCTGTTCTCATTCAGAATTTAATGAGCCAATTGAGAACACTTTTCAAACCTCCAGACCTGAATAAGGAATCTGCTAACGTCCAGGGGACGGGTGATATTTCCTTTATGTGTGCGATGCAGCTGTCATATTGAAGTCAAGTCAAAGGAACTACAAGAAGCATAAGAAAATAGTTGGAAACAGGCAAAACGAATTTCAAAAGGGACAATTGTGCTTGAAAAATCTTGTCACGTTCCCTGAGGAGGTAACGGATGTGTTATAAGGGGCAGGTTGTGCACATGAACTTTAAGAGATGCTTTAACATGGCACCATATTGAAGATTTACAGAGAAGATTAAAAGATATGGAGTTGAGGGGGGGGGGGGGGGGAATAGGAAACAGGATTAAAATTGGCTCAAAGGAACAAATCAGAGTGCAGGAGTTAAGAGAGTTTTGTCAGAGTGGCTGGAAGTGGGTGTCCCAAGAAGATCATTTATGGCCACTTCTGTCCACTGCATGTAGCAATGACCAATGGCGGCACGGTGGTTTGCACTATTGTCCCACAGCGCCAGGGACCCGGGTTCAATTCCGGCCTTGGGTGATTGTCTGTGTGGAGCTTGCACATTCTCCCCGTGTCTGCGTGGGTTTCCTCCGGGTGTTCCGGGTCCAAAGATGTGCAAGTTTGGTGGATTGGCCATGCTAGATTTCTCCTTAGTATCCAAGGATGTATGGGTTAAGTGGGGTTACGGGGTTATGGGGATAGGGCGGGGGAGTGGGCCGAGGTAGGGTGCTCTTTCAGAGGGTCGGTGCTGACTCAATGGGCCGAATGGCTGCTTTCTACACCATAGGAATTCTATGGATTTGCTGAAGGCTAAGAGAGAGTGGGAGGCAGATTTGTTCACCATAGTAAAATAGAAAGTATGGTTAACAAGGAGAGGAAATGCTAGAATAACTCGGCAGCATCTGTGGGGAGAAACAGAATTAATGGGCAGAGTTTTCCATCCACCCCACATTGTGTTTTATGGCGGCTGAGGCGACCTGTCATTGGCTGGTGGCGGGAACTTCCAGGTTCCACCGCTGTCAATGGGGTTTCCCATCGATCGCCCCCTCCGCCACTGGGAAACCCACAGCGGGGTGTCGCAGCCGGAGAGACTGTATGCTCCCACTGACCAGGGCGGCCCCAATATCCCACCCAACATTTCAGGCCAAATTCTTTCAATGACCAACAGAAACGGCGCTGAGATCAAGTTAGGAAATTTGAACAAAGGCGTCGATGAAATTCAATGCACTAAATGTGAGGTGATGGACCTTGGCAAACAAAATAACAACAGTGATTCTATTCTGAATGGAAGTAGGCTCATTGATGTGGGAGAAGAGATATAAAGACTAAATTCACGAGACAAATTCCGGACAAATGTGAGGTAATGCATTTTGGAAGGTCTAATGCAGGTAGGGAATATACAGTGAATGGTAGGACCCTCAAGAGTACTGAAAGTCAGAGAGATCTAGGTGTACAGGTCCACAGGTCACTGAAAGGGGCAACACAGGTGGAGAAGGTAGTCACAGGTGGAGAAGGCATACGGCATGCTTGCCTTCATTGGCCGGGGCATTGAGTATAAGAATTGGTAAGTCATGTTGCAGCTGTATAGAACCTTAGTTAGGCCACACTTGGAGTATAATGTTCAATTCTGGTTGCCACACTACCAGAAGGATGTGGAGGCTTTAGAGAGGGTGCAGAAGAGACTTACCAGAATGTTGCCTGGTATGGAGGGCATTGGCTATGAGGAGAGATTGAATAAACTCGGTTTGTTCTCACTGGAACGACGGAGGTTGAGGGGCGACCTGATAGAGGTCTACAAAATTATGAGGGGCATAGACAGAGTGGATAGTCAGAGGCTTTTCCCCAGGGTAGAGGGGTCAATTACTAGGGGGCATAGGTTTAAGGTGCGAGGGGCAAGGTTTAGAGTAGATGTGCGAGGCAAGTTTTTTTACACAGAGTGTAGTGGGTGCCTGGAACACGCTACCGGAGGAGGTGGTGGAAGCAGGGACGATAGTGACATTTAAGGGGCATCTTGACAAATACATGAATAGGATGGGAATAGAGGGATACGGACCCCGGAAGTGCAGAAGATTTTAGTTTAGACGGGCAGCATGGTCGGCGCAGGCTTGGAGGGCCGAAGGGCCTGGTCCTGTGCTGTACTTTTCTTTGCTCTTTGTTCTTTGTTTGAGACACTAAAGACTGATAATGGTGTAAAAAAAAAGTAAATGGATTCTAGGCCTATCAGAGATAGAATATATAAATGGCAAAGTTAAGCCAATTTAAAGTGTTCACAAAAGTCCAGTTAGAGCACAATGTACAACATTGGGCATCTAGAAAGGATGTTGATGCTATAAGCAGAGTACAATGTAGATATGTTGCTTGGTGCAATGAGATACGAATGCAGAGAAAGTTTTAAGATGCTTTTTTAAATTTCAAATAATGCAGTTGATGAGGCAATAGAGTCAGAGAGTTTTCCAGCACAAAAAGAGGGCCTTTGGCCTATCTTGTCTGTGCCAGCCATCAAACACCTATCGATTCTGATCCCATTTTCCAGCACTTGAGCCGGAAACGTATTTAGAATTAAATTAATGAACTGAATAAGGTAGTAGTTGAGGAGTTTAAATAGGGCCCGTGGACAAAAGATTAAATGTAAGTGATTGACAACAGAAGATAGGAAAAACGCTCGTTGTACAGGTGAGTTTCAGGTTGTGGAATTCACTTCCAGAGGCAGGAACCATGTCAACGTTCAAGCTCTGAATGGATACGGGGAAAGTCGGGTAACCAAATGTAGCAATAGGGTGGGTAAATGTGATTCAGACTATTTGAAGGGTAAATGTTGACTTCTGCCAGTTGGGCGAAATGGCCTTTACATTGTAAACATAAGTTACATTGCAGTAACTTCCACCCATTTCCAGGACATAGGGCGACGCAAATAAATTGAAATTGACTCTAAAACAAGGACTAACCTCCCCCAAACAATAGGACAGGCTGTACATAATAGGGTTGCACAGTGGTTAGCACTGCTGCTTCACAGCGCCAGGGTCCCAGGTTCGATTCCCGGCTTGGGTCACTGCCTGTGCGGAGTCCGCACGTTCTCCCCGTGTCTCCGTGGGTTTCCTCCGGGTTCTCCAGTTTCCTTCCACAAGTCCCGAAAGACATGCTGTTAGGTGAATTGGCCATTCTGAATTCTCCCTCAGTGTACCCGAACAGGCGCCGGAGTGTGGGGACTAGGGGCTTTTCACAGTAACTTCATTGCAGTGTTAATGTAAGCCTACTTTGACACTAATAAAGATTATTATTACCATTAAATTCCTATGTTCTACACCAGTTAGAATGTGCTTTGTTCTGGAATTTTGAGGCTCATAGCACAGGTTACTCACCTGAAGGTAAAGAATTAAGAGTTTGCAGGGCAAGGGCACAGACCCCAGCCAGCACCCCCAGCGAACACATTAATGAGGCTTGTATCATGAAGCAGTGAAAGGCCCCTATACTCTATGCTCAACCTTAAGGCTAGCGTAAATCAATGTCAAAAACCATTGACTTTTTCCTTCTTTGGCCCACCTTGAATGAGAATGGAGGTGCAAGCAGAACTGAAATTTTTGGGTTAGATTGCCAAGGTTCAGGTTTCGAGGGTGCCGCACAGGCTGTGGTTTCGGCCCTTGCTACATTAGCCCCTTCATTAGAAAGAAATCGTCACTCCAACCAACTGCGAATGAAGTGACACAATCACTGGAACACTTTGAATTACTAACTGTCGCTCCATTGATCATAATTCAGCTCTTTCCAATATTGCCTGATTGGTTGCCTCCCTTCTGCTGTGCTCTACAATTAGATTGTCAGTGATGATCGCTTAAAACATATACAAAAAAATACAATTAAATTAATGGTAACTCTATATGATATGGTAGTCTTACATTGAACCTCACTCGTTTGCATAAGTGCAGAGCTACGGATGATGTATGGACGCAAGTTCTATTTTCACAAAGCACCTTTGTTCTGGATTTGAGCTGATGGATGGTTCGAGTTTGATAAGATCGTTCTGTTTTATTCGTAGTCGCAAACTCGTGAGAAATGGAGAGACCTTTGCCTGTTGGCTTCACTTTCCCCCATCTCGTCTCCACTGCAGCCATCTTCTACTCATCTTACGGCTGAATATAGCTTCCCTCAGGGCTGGCCCACCAGCTCTTCTGCTGCCATTGTTAATTGCATTCCAATCTTAAGCCTGCATTCTGCGGTTTGGAAATGACAATTGCTATTTCGGGGAGAAGGGCCTTTAATTTCTGAAGTCCTGCAAGATGCATCAGGCTATTTTTTAAAAGAATATTTATGTCATCAATGGTGACAAATAGTTAAATAATACTGCTATGGAAATAGCTGAACTGGAAGGATAGATATTCCCCAATATTATTCTTCTAATCGTTCTAAGGTGTAGTGACAAAGTAGCCGTAAAGCATGATTAAATCTATACATATTCCAGATGTCTAAAAAAAAAAGCGACTTTGAAAAATGCTAATTGGGCAGATGGTATAGTTAGGTGGTTAGTCGCCTGAATGTCATTGCTGAGGGAAGTTACTGCAATTGCTGTTCCTGTATGAGCGAGCTGAATTGTTTAATGAGTTTTCTCTGAGCCAATTTATCAAAGGGTGTCTACTGTGGTCTCTGGTCTATCGCTGGTGAAGTCAGAAAATGGTACAAATTGGTCTGATAAAGACTCACGCCCACAGGAGGCTGCCACACTAACATCAAAAAAACATTTGGTGCTCTGCAACATGAACCACCTTTCTGCTCAGACCAAGTGAAGCACCGAGAGTGGGACACCAGCAGCTGTTTTTACAGCATTCCGTCGAGTGCCTTTGAATGAACCCGAATAGATCCCTTACTACATACTACATTCACTAAACCTGCCTTTGTACATTATGTACAACTGGTTGATTTTGACTGGGTTAAGGGTCGTTTTGATGTGGTTACTTTGAGGTGTGACATGCGGGGAGTGTAGTCGGGCTGAGGATCAGGTGACTTTGGACCAATGGGGTGCGGTTCAACGGGGAAAAGAAATATGGTTCAACTTTTGGGCACGCTTAGCTGTTCTCAGTGTCTGCAGTGCCGATAGACATCCTGATATCCAACGGCACTTTGCCATTTTTTCTCGTCTAGGCAAGAAACTCCTTAATAAGGCCACACTTACATCATTTCCTGCACTGATAAGCTCATCTTACCAGTGCACGAAGACTACTCGCGGATTGGGGCGCCATTTTTAAAGGCACTCTGGCAGTGACACCCATGCACTGGGATAGCCCTGCCAGGGTGCCTGGATGGAAGAGCCAAGGTGCCAGGCTGGCAGTGCTAAGGTGCCCATCTGTCAGCGGGAGTGCCAGCGTACCATCTGTCCCAGAGTTTGATCATCCGGCACCTCCAATGGCCTGAGAGACCCCCCCCCCCCTCCACAAAGTGCCGTTACAACTGGTCCACGTTTGTGCGAATCAGTACTAAATGACACCCAAGCAAGGCCTCACCGGGGAGGCCTCGGTTCCTGGGTCACGTGAGAATACTGCGCAGACATATTTAAATTAGTCAAACGGCTTATTTAAATATGCTGATCTGGACCACGCCCAATGTGGGTGAGATCCTGATCGCCACGTCTCACGAGGTTCAGTTGAATCTCACGGGATGTCTCAAGCGTCGTGAATGTCAGGCGAAGCCTCTCGCATGATTCAACGGCCTTGTCGCGTCACCAAGTCGGGCACAATGAGGCCAGTTAATCCTGCCCATTGTTTCCAGAGCTCACCATCCCTGGGAGTTTTCCACACCGCATGATTGGGTCCCTTGTAGACTTATTGATAGAGGGTGTTCGCTGTGATTAGTCAAGAACTCCATGATCGCAGGTCACATGACTATCAGAATGGTTGAACGTTTGTTCGATGGATACTGGCGATTTTATGTCAGACAATCCTTACTGTTGTACAAAGGCACAAAACAACAGTCTCTGTGGGTACATTAAATAGCGCATTATCAATGGAAATTAAACTCCTTTTATGAATGCATTTCCAGGAGCCACATTTGATGGACTCAAGTCCAAATAAGGATTTCAAATATTATTCTCTTCATCCAGCGTGATTTTCAAATTAAACCTTTGGCTGATTTAATTTCACACATTCTTTTTCCAATTACAACTTCAGTACTGGAAAATGTCAGAATTTACTCCACCAAATGTGTGCTGTAATTGGGCTGAGTCTTTCTTCAGGAACTAGTCAACAGGAGTCACAGTGCCGTGAATCTCCAGGTAATACTACCCTCTCGCAACTCAAATAGCTGCAAAACTCGACAAAATCCAATTCTAGACGTGCACTATAATTGCCTCATTTTGCTGACCAGCTGACAGAACCAAGCTAAGCTGTGTATTTTTGACCAATTTTGACAACAGCTGGGCGGCTGCCAAATGACTGTGAGATATTTCAAACTCCAGCCTTCCCGTGTTTGAAATCACTGGGTAATAATATGAAAGCGTGCATGGTGTCAACACATTGTTAACCAGTGCACTCTTGCACACACTACCTGCAGTGACTCAATGTAGTGTATTGAAAACTGCATTGTGCATTTTGTGCTGAAATGCTTCCTGTCTTCAGTGGTGGCATTAACCTGGCGGGTAGGGCGCGTGGAAACCAGCTCACAGTTTGCTCTGGATCGCTGTCCGTGCTGCACTGCCAAGCAACTTTCAATTGGACAGGCTTGGGATAGCAGTGCTGGGAATGGATGATTGCTTCAGCATGGCAATGATAATTGACAATAAGCAAACGCACACTCTCAAACGGCCCATGCCAGGTGTACACTGTGCATTCATTCAGGCCACTTAAAACATGTTTGTAGGCAAGAACATTCAGGGCGGGCAGAATCAAAACAGCTTCTTCCACGCTGTTACCAGACTCCTAAACGACCCTCTTATGGACCGACCTGATTAATACTACACCCTGTATGCTTCACCCGATGCCGGTGTCTATGTATTTACATTGTGCACCTTGAGTTGCCTTATTATGTATTTTCATTTCTTCCCATGTACTAAATGATCTGTTTGAGCTGCTCGCAGAAAAATACTTTTCACTGTACCTCGGTACACGTGACAATAAACAAATCCAAATACTTCTCACGGTACCTCGGTACACGTGACAATAAGCAAATCCAAATACTTTTCACGGTACCTCGGTACACGTGACAATAAACAAATCCAAATACTTTTCACGGTACCTCGGTACACGTGACAATAAACAAATCCAAATACTTTTCACGGTACCTCGGTACACGTGACAATAAGCAAATCCAATCCAATTCAACATTTAATCGGAGACCTCAGAAAACTAGTTGTGGAAACTGCAATAAAAATGCCCGTCCTTTTTTTCTCTTTTTAGTCTGAAGTTTGCCTGGTTCTTCTGATGGGATTTATTTTTCAAGACAAACTCTGACCATTGGAAAGGTGGCCTTCTGATAGGCTGGTGGATAAGTACGCGATTATGCTAACCAAACCAGAACTTCTCAACTTCGGGTCCAGCCCTTCCTGAAGAGAAGGGGGTGTAGCAATTGACCTGATGATTAGCCGGAACACCCAGGAACAGGAGTCAAGCCATTCATCCCCCGGAGCATGTTCCGTCATTCAATTAGAGGATAGTGACTCAACTCCATTCATCTACCTAGGAACGTTTGCAAAGCCACCAGAATCGATCATCCAGGATTTGAGCTTTCGATTGAACTATGCCACAAAGCGCAACAGTGCACAGGCTCGGTGGGAGCATGGCCAACAATTCACTAGTGCTCAGCGTTAAGAGAAACCTTGTGCCCCTGTAAAATGCTCCTCCAGAGAAAAACCCAATGTGATCATGGGCAGAAGCAAGGAAATAGGAAAATAGAACGGCTCCACTAAATAGTCACTTGGGTATGCTGGTACAAAGTGTTTTATTGAACAAATATACAGTTAAATTACATTAACATAAACTTCTGGTGATGAAGAAGGAGCTTTCTTCTGGTCACAGTCGATCTATTAGTGACATGATGAAGTAAGGGAATACTCCTCTGTCTGCTGTTTCCAGAAACATTCTAAATGCCATCTATTAAATTGCATTTGCATTTTGACTAGCAATTGCAAAGTTAGAAAATCTTGCTGCCGTGTTTCAGATATCATTAATTCCAGGTAACCTGAGGAATAACATCCCCCGAGAGTTAATTTATCAAGATTTGAATTTTTTTGCTGGCTAGGATAGGACATTAGTTATGTCTTTTACAAGAAGGTTGCGATAGTACAAACGTTAATCATTCTCACACTGGCCAACAACTGTTTCTTGTTCATAATGGTATTGCTAGCAGTCCACTATCATAGACCCGTAGAATGTACGGGCCATTTGGCCAATCAAGTCTTCACCGGGCCTTGGAAAGAGCACCCTACGTAAGTCCAAGACTCCGCCCTATCCCTGCAACCCTACCTAACTGTAGGGCAGCACGGTAGCGCAAGTGGATAACACTGTGGCTTCACAGCGCCAGGGTCCCAGGTTCGATTCTCCGCTGGGTCACTGTCTGTGCGGAGTCTGCACGTTCTCCCCGTGTCTGCGTGGGTTTCCTCCGGGTGCTCCGGTTTCCTCCCACAGTCCAAAGACGTGCAGGTTAGGTGGATTGGCCATTCTAAATTGCCCTTAGTGATCAAAAAAGGTTGGGAGCGGTTAGTGGGTTACAGGGATAGGGTGAATGTGAGGGCTTAAGTGGGTGGGTGCAGACTCAATGGGCCGAATGGCCTCCTTCCGCACTGTATGTTCTATGTTCTAACCTTTCGGACACTAAGGGTAATTTATCATGGCCAATCCACCTAATCTGCACATCTTTGGACTGTGGGAGGAAACCGGAGCACCCGGAAGAAACCCACGCAGACACGGGGAGAACGTGCAAACTCCACCCGAGGCCGGAACTGAAAGTTAAAATTAATATTGATGAACATCCAACAAACAAAACTCTGATTGTCATAATTTACAGTGCAGCTCTTCCACGAGCTACTATAGAATCAACTCCCCCAGGGTGGGACCATCCACAAGATGCGCAACAACGACCTGCCGAGATGCTTTCAATGGCACCTTCCAAACCCATTTCATCCACCACCTGAAAGCAAATGAGCAGCAGACAAATGGGAACACCGCCATCTGGAGGCACCCCTCAAACCCTGCAAGTCACATCTTGGAAAGTATTTCCACTCCTTCCTGGTCGCTGAACTAAAGTCCTGGAGTGTCCTCCCTAACAGCACCGTGGATATACCGGCACCACATGGATTATTGCAGCTGAAAAAGGATGCCTCACCGCCACCCCCTTCTCAAGGGCAAGTAGGGATGGGCAATAAACGATGGTCTGCCCAGTGACGTCCGCAGCCTTTGGAGAATGAAAACAAAACCTGAGGAAGGAGCAGCGCTCCGAAAGCTAGTGACATCGAAACAAACCTGTTGGACTTTAACCTGGTGTTGTAAGACTTCGTACTGAAAAAAAAAAGCATTTAGGAATGACAGTATGGAACCAGGAAGTTTTGATGAAATAAAAATGGAAAGGGCTGGAAAAGTGCAACAGGGTCTGCCAGCATCTGTGGAGAGAGAAACAGAGTGAATGTTTCAAGTCCACGTGACTTCCCTTCACACCTTTTCCAACATTTTCCGTTTTCATTTCAGACTGCTAACCACCGGTAGCACGGTGGTTAGCACAGTTGCTTCACAGCACCAGGGTCCCAGGTTCGATTCCCGGCTTGGGTCACTGTCTCTGCGGAGTCTGCACATCCTCCCCGTGTCTGCGTGGGTTCCCTCCGGGTGCTCCGGTTTCCTCCCACAGTCCAAAGATGCGCAGGTTAGGTGGATTGGCCATGCTAAATTGCCCTTAGTGTCCAAAAAGGTTAGGTGGGGTTACTGGGTTATGGGGATAGGGTGGAGGCATGGGCTTGAGTAGGGTGCTCTTTCCAAGGAGCGGTGCAGACTCAATGGGCCGAATGGCCTCCTTCTCCACTGTAAATGCTATGATTTTCGGCACCCAAGGTATTTTGCTTTTATTTTGAGTTGTGGGGGAAAGTTGTCCAAGAATGGAAATTGCTCGGTGAAGGAAATATGACTGAACCGCATCAATGTCTCCTTCAATATAAAAATAAAGGAAAAAGCAAGCTCTCCAGACGAGGAGCAACATCTGTTACTCACACCTCATTCTCAATTTCCGAGCGTGAGCCCTGTCGTCGTGAAAACACGGAGATTGATAGCACTCAAAGGAATCTGGAGAAATTAATTGGATAGACCAAGGAATGGCAGATGGAATCTAATGCGAATCGATGTGAGCTAATGCATATTTATACAGGGAAAATAAAATGTGTGCACAAGACTGCATGTCCATTAGCAAAGGTGGAAAAGGAGATGGATATAGATGCAATTATTGATCATTCATTAGAAGTAGCTTGTCTAATCAAGCAGTAGGATGCATTTTATTTCAGTTTCAGATGTATTACTTCAACCCTCTGCGACTTGTAGAGAAGGCCGCATTCGGAACAATGAGCGCATTTTCCCTTCAAAAAAGGATCTCCAAACTATTGTAAAGGATTCAGAAGGGAGGCATGGTGGTGCAGTGGATTAGCCCTGCTGCCTCATGGCGCCGAGGTCCCAGGTTCGATCCCGGCACTGGGTCACTGTCCGTGTGGAGTTTGCATGGGTTTGCGTGGGTTTCGCCCCCACAATCCAAAGACGTGCAAGGTAGGTTAATTGGCCACGCTAAATTGCCCCTTAATTGGAAAAAATAATTGGGTACTCTAAATTTATAAAAATAAAAAGAAAGGAAAAAGATACCAAAGTTTGATGTCACGTACCAACCGACTCAAGAACAGTTTCTTCCCGACTGCCATCAGATTTTTGAATGGACCAACCTCATATTAAGTTGATCTTTTCTCTCCACCTTGAGAGAGCTGTAACATTATATTCTGCAGTCTCTCCTTCCTTCCCTATGTACGGTATGCATTGTTTGTACAGCATACAAGAAACAATACTTTTCACTGTATACTAATACATGTGACAATAATAAACCAAATCGAATCTAATCGAGCCACACGTCCCTGCGCCAACCCCCCGCAGCGTGAGGTCATGCCGGTGGGAATCACCCCAGTTTCCAAAAGCAGAAAAGAATTGCGATGACGACACTGGGGTATCGGAGGTGAGTATAGTTGGTGAGGGACATGGCCAGGCAATGCCCTGGCCAGTCCCATGGCAGTGACAACCTGACACCAGTAAAGGTGGCACTGCAAGGTTGGCATAACTGGATTGCCACTGCCAGGGTTGGACCACGGCCCGTACTTTAAGGAACCCCATTGGGGGCTTTAACTTATGCCTGGATTGGGGGCGGTTGGGAGGGGGGGTGCCCGCATTGGTGGGCTTCTAATGCTCCAATGTTGTGATGATGAGGGAGGGATAGCTTCAACTTCATTTTCTCAAGAGCTGGGATTGCTTGCCTCTTTAGGCCCCACCCCTCTTAATGGCGGCACAAAACACGTTTCTAAAAAGTAGCAAAGTGCGGGACGGTCTCAAATGAAATCCTGCTTGTTTCTCTGGGAAGAAACCCATCAGTTTCCAATCAGAACCTGACACTTTGCCATTTTGGGGGAAATCCTGCCACTATGTCTATACCTACTCTTTCAAAGAGCTATCCAGTTAGTCCTCTAATCTTTCCCATAGCGCTGCAATAGTTTTCTTCTTTGTTTGATGAGCTATTTAGTCTGATCAAAATTTCATGTTCTATATGCAATAAGTGTATCCATGTTATGCATGTGCCATTATAATTTGAATCTTAATTATTAAGTCATCTTGTAGGTCAGGGCAATGGTGGCAAAAGAAAGTACAACTTTGGGAATATCACAGATTTAATGAGCATTTGAATATCTTAAAAAGTGAAACATGGGGCTGGATTATCCCAGCTCCTTGACACATTTGTGCTGCCGGGGACATTTTCCAAGAATGGGTTGGGAACAGCATTGGCTTCCTCCATTCATGGAGCTGGGCAGCCAATTAGGGTGGCTAAGGCCTCGATTAGGAGAGGTTGTGCCGTGTCTTCAGAACATCATCACCGGCGGCTTGGTGCCCCCCCCCCTCCACCAACCCCCACCCAGCCCCACCCTGCCACGTCGTGTGGGGCCTGCCAGCATCATTGGAGGCATCCAGAGTCTCCACCCCCCCAGCGATGGGGCTTGTGATGGAAGGCAGCAAATGGAACCATGTCTGATCTTGTGGAGGGGGTCCCACCTTCACCCTGGAGTTCCCTACCAACTTCAGGTATCTTCGGTGTAGGTCAACAAGCAAGCCACCATGTTGAGGTGCCTTTAGGGTCCCCAGAATGCCTCAGCAACAGCAACCTCTCCTGATGGGGGCTGCCGAGACACCAGGGATACTGGCACTCTGATTCGGCTCGGGGCAGTCGGAACCTGCCAACCATCCTCACTAGGTCTGTGGACACGAAGGCCCCCAGTAGGAGGCCATCACCTGGACTATTATACCATCCATCTCACAGCTGGCAAGTGCGGGCTGCAGACTCATATTTGGTCCAATCATTGAGGTCCTCAAGCTTGCTGGCAAAATCCTGCGTCTTTCAGAGAATTACGGCGAATTACCCAATTTCCTGCCATTTTCCATTATAAAAAGGTCTTCATAAATTTTGCAGCAATCAATCACTTGTGACGGTTTAACTCATAGCTCACGCTGTCAAGAATATTTGACACATATTAATGTCTCTATTAATATTCAGCATCTGAAAAGGTCACAATATTTATAGTCAGATATTACATGCAAGACATCCAGGCAAAAAAAAGAGAGAGCAATTGTTCAACCCAGGACTTGCATATAACTAGCTTGTACCACGGCTGAAGCATGCTAATTATGTAAGGAGCAGAACTGGAATGGTAAAATGTACATGGTTAAGGATATTACCAGCAATTTACTCGCTTCAAGGCAGTCTGCCTGCAGATCTAATGTCATTACAATTCACTTAGAAATGGAGGCAAACAAAATGAGACCTTTCTTGTTCCGAACAACACTATCAACAAAAGAAATCAAAAGATAGTTTGACTAAAAGCTTGGCTCTGTCTATCTTCCACTGCGTGAAATTCTTTGTCACAGAAATGCATTAGGCCCTGACTGCTGATGCAGCAGCACAGTTAATATGACTAAATATGACAGCAGATAGAGTGAGCCTGACATTATTTGATAATAAATGTGGTTAGAGAGGAAAAGCACGGTGGCGCAGGAAGTTATTCCCTCAGTTTCTGTGAAAGAAGGTCTCGGCTGCCATTACCCTTGAAGCCCCCCCTGCCTTTTTACCATTGTTTGCAATTCCCCGCCGACTTTGTGCAATGTGATTTGCCGAATCTAATAAACTGGCAGATTTCTGCTGGGACTGTTCCCAGTAAGTTAGAGGATGGAGTATTGCGTAAGGGCAGGAATGGATACCACGTAAAACACCGGGATTCTCTGGTTGTTGCGATTCAATATTCCCGGCGGCAGCGCCCGGCGGCATTCCCATTGACAAGCGGCGGGAATGACAGAATCCAAATTCCTTCTGTACAACCAGCGGAATGACAGTGGGGGGGGGGCTGGATTCTGCGGGGAGGAAATCTCCGACCAACGCGTTGTTCTGCTGCCAACACGTCGCTGTTAAACACTGGCTGAGTTAACACAGGGACCAACTAAAAAGCGGAGGATGCTTTGCGATAGATTTTCCTCTTCACTCTCTTGCAATTTTCTGCTAGCGAAGATCACCTGCATTTATCGAACCCAGTCAACTTTCTTGACAATCTGAAAATCAACGCAATGGGAATGAGATAGGTTCAACTCATCTGGAATGCCACACTGGCAGTGACGATGAGAACTTATCCCCCTGCCTCTCGCACCTTGTGCTCCTTTGGGAGTTCTATTTGCTCCTACTCGCTGAAAGTGTGCAAGGAATAAATGTGCCAACTGAAGTGTGACAGGTGAGAAATATGCATTAAATGCATCATTTTAACTAGCTCCCCATGACCCAGGAGCCCCTGCTTTATAAGAGCAGGGATGTTATACAATGTAACACACAACGCTCTGTTCCTCAGCTAAAATGTAGATCTGTGTCACATTAAGGATTCAAATGCTGTTAAGTAAACACAATAGAAGTTTATACAAGGCTGATTAAGGGACTGCAGATGTGCTGGCTGCAGTTTGTCACGTTCCTGCCGGGTTCCTTCGATGTAGTTTTTTTCCCAAGTGCCCCATCATAATTTGAGTCGACACTTGCATACAATGGTCAGAATCTGTGCGTAGCTTTATATGATCACAGGTGGGTGTCGATAGTTAAATATGAAGTAATGAACTGCCTGTGATACTTGCAACCCTTAGCTGCTTTTACCCTGATTTTAGTCCCGTCTTTGCACCTCCTTTCCTTGTACACATTTTTTGAGTCTTTACTTTGTGCAGAAGGGCCTATTGTCTGTGGTGATCATCTCACTCCCTGTTGCAAACCACTGAACCGCATTTTGAGCTGTGTTTAGAGATCACCGGTATAAAGCTACTCTTCAGTTTCAAAATCAAGACATTAGGGGCTAACTTAACTATCACTTCTGTATTGTGTTATTTTAAAGATAGTAGGCGGGATTCTCCATCCTGTTTTCCGGCTAGGCGCGCCTCCGCCGGCAACGGGATCCTCCGTCCCGCCAGCCGGCCAATGGGGTTTCGCATTGTGGGCACACCCATACCGTCTGGAAATTCGCTGCCGTGATGCGCTGTCAGCGATACGGAGGAACCCGCCGGCGGAGAAACCAGCCCCGTGTTTTTGTTTATGTTTACACAAATAATATGAGAAACAATTTTTTTTGGCGGGACTGGCAGGGGACATGGCCCGCCATTGGTTCCCTTTGGGATGTTCCAGTCCTGCCCAAGTCTGTGACATTTTGTGTGGCACGCCCATCTCTCCGCCGCGGAACAGGCTGTGGGGTGGGGGGGGGGGGGCGCCTTTGGTGGGACTGGAAGTTCCGACCGACAGGAAGGGCTGGAAAATCCCACTCGAAGTTAGGTAGAAAGTCTTCAACAGTGAGGTTAGGAATGGGTGCCCTGGCATTGGGTTTGTGCCTTAACTTTCATGGGCGGTATTTTTCCAATCAAGTTTTCTCAACCTTTTCCTTAAAGGCAGTGAATGATGATAACAATAATTCAAGGGATATCTGCTGCCACCTGTGCACTGCCCATGGGGCCTTTCTTCAAGTGTTAACCTAGAAGGTGAATCTGATGGAATAGATGCAACTGGCTTGGAGAGTGAGATGGTTTTTTTTTCCACAAAGACTTTTTCTTTCTCGACAGTTTTTTTTTGACGATTTTCATGCTAATCTAATTAAACCTAACTAAAAACCTTTAGCAATCACTCCTAGTACCATGTTGTGTTCTTTGTTTTAGTTCTTTCAGGATGGTGAAGGTTGTAGTGCTAACAAAGAACAGCATGCTGTGCTTAATTAACAACGCTAATTTATTGCACTACACTGAATTAGATTCGAACATATTACACTGTAGCACAGTGGTTAGCACTGTTGCTTCATAGCTCTAGGGTCCCGGATTCGATTCCCGGCTAGGGTCACTGTCTGCACGTTCTCCCTGTGTCTGCGTGGGTTTCCTCCGGGTGCTCCGGTTTCCTCCCACAGCCCAGAGATGTGCAGGTTAGGTGGATTAGCCATGATAAATTGCCCCTTAGTGTCCACAAAGATTAGGTGGGGTTGCGGGATTAGGGTGGAGGGTGGGCTTAGGTAGGGTGCACTTTCCAAGGGCTGGTGCAGATTCGATGGGCCGAATGGCCTCCTTCTGCACTGTAAAATTATATGTAACCTTGGTAGGCATCACATAGGTGCCCATTTCCGTTTTCATCCAGTTTCTACAATCATCCAACTTATTATCAAACCACTAAATTGCAAGCAGAAAGAGGAACCCTGGCTAAACTCCTCTTCCTAGCCCAGGGAAAGATTCACTGCCATCCCAATGGAGATCAGCATGCTCAGCATTGCCTACAAATCAAAACTTGGACCTGTCTTGGTTTGCAAGGGAACCATTAGCAAACAGAACCATTTCCAGCGGCTGTGGGTTCAAACCTTGAGCACAAAAATGAAGGTTGACAATCCAATGCTGTACAGTGGGAGTGTTGCACCGTCATAAGTGCCACATTTTTCACGATACATTAAACTGAGACCCCGCCTACCTGCTCGGATCGATGTGAGAGAACTCGCACCACTATCCCGAAGCACAGGGGAGTTATCTCTGCTGCCCAGGCCAATGTTTACCCCTCAATTAACATTGAAAAACAGATGATCGGGTCAATATCACAATGCTGTGTGTGGGGGTTTGCTGTGTGAAAATTGGCTGCTGAGTTTCATATGTTACAACAGTGGCTACACATCAAAAGTAATTTCTTGGCTGAAAAGTGCTTTGAGACTCCAGTGATATTGAGAAGCGCTACATAAATGGAAGTCATTTTTTTCTTTTTTCAATTATGCTATACATGTTGCTCTATCTGTGGTCAGGATCGGATGTTCCTTTGTCTCTTGTTTCTGCATTGGCAGCTGTATCATTGTGCCAAGATGCACCCCCACAAACCAAAGATGTGCAGGGTAGGTGGATTGGCCACACTAAATTGCCCCTTAATTGGAAACATTAAAAGAAAGGGACCATAGAATCCCTACAGTGCAGAAGGAGGTCATTTGGCCCATCAAGTCTGCATCAACCCTCTAAAAGAGCATCCTGCCTAGGTCCACTCCCCCGCCCTATCCCCATGACCTAGTAGCCCCACCTAACCTTTTGGACACTAAAGGGGCAATTTTGCACCTAACCTGCTCATCTTTGGAGGAAACCGGAGCACCCGGAGGAAACCCATGCAGACACTGGGAGAAAGTGCAGACTCCACAGGGACAGTCACCCAAGGCCAGAATTGACCCCAGGTCCCTGGTGCTAACCACCATGTTGCCATATGGTAAATGCTGCCTCTCCTTTCCTCTAAATGTTGTTGAAAACAGAGGAGGGGATGACACGACTTTCAGGTCACAGACAACGTACAATGTCCCAGTTCTTGAGCAAATCGAACTATGAAGATTTCTCTTCTGGAAGGTAATTCTGACATTTTGCAATAAGTGTCAGAGGACCAGCTGCTCAGTTTGTATCTCTGCTCATCTTTCTCTGTATTGAAGAGGTGAAACAAACAGGCCATTCGCAATCATCCATCCCTCACCATCGGCCAAGGTCAGGATTGCCTTTCCGGAGTTTTGCATGTTTTTTTTAAAAAGATATCTTTCAAAGTTTCCTCCTGGTGGAAAAGCTTTTTTCCGGGAAAGGATTTCACCTGGAAAGTTTTCTAATCAGCTCATTGCACTGTACTCCCGATGAAAACTCAGGTTTCGCCATGCCTGAGCACAACCAGTGTTGTCAGAACGGTGTCAGCAGTTTTCTTTGAGCTGTGTTAATGCATTGTGATGCCGCTGGATTTGACTGGGGAGATTTATTACCGAGGAAAAAAGGGTAAAATCACTCACACGATGACCGCTTTTACTTTGAGGCATCTCAGCAATTATTACGTTCACATTTTCCAGTCCATTTTTTCAGAACTGGACAATCGCATTCAGGTGGCTGGGCAGGGTGAATTTAAGGGACCATAAATGCAAACTGGGAAGGTGGCTGGGGAGTCTAGAATTAGGTAGTATTGTGGGTGGGGGTGGGGGGGGGGGGGGGTTACAGTGTCAGAACAGGGGTCAGCCATTTTGGATTGGCAGGGGAGGTTTCTCCAAGGGATGTGAATCTTTGGAATTCTCTGCCCGAGGTTTGTGGATCCTTAGCGTCACTGGGCATATTGATAGATTATGGAGCTCCAATAAAATTTAACAAAAAACATGGGGATAGTCCAGAAGAGTGGGTTTGAGGTGGAAGATCAGCTCAATTCTTCTAATTAAGCGGCAATTTAGCGTGGCCAATTTACCTATCCTGGACATCTTTTTGGGTTGTGGGGGTGAGGCCCACACAGACACGGGGAGAATGTGCAAACTCCACGCGGACAGTGACCCGGGGCCGGGATCGAACCCAGATTCTGGATGCCGTGCAGCAGCAGTGCTAACCACTGCGCCACCGTGCTGTCCGGAAGCTCAGCTATGATCCAAGCGAATGGTAGAGCGGAATTGAAGAGCGAAATAACCAAGTCTAGCTCCTATTTCTAATGTTATCAGTAACAGCCCGGTGGAGTATGCATGTTCGGCGACACCATTAAAAGGCAATGGTATTCAAAAACGGCACACTTCTTGCAAATGTTTCCACTAATGAGAGTACACAAGGGTAAATAAAAATCAGCTCGGCCCCATGCTGCTCCTACATCTTTCTCCCTCGTCCTGAACCATAAAGAGAGGTACGCGACTATGGGGAGGTGACACTCCGCAACGTGAACAGGCGTTTTTTAAATGTTAACACAAATCTCTGCCACAATCATGGGCCATTCTCCCAAACGCCTGCAATATCAGACGTCATGCACACATGCAGAAACATTGCAGAACTCCTTTGGCTGTGAATCCAGGCCTACTTAACATTCACCACAGGGATTCAGTGATCACACTTAGAAAATTCAATGAGAGGCGGGAATCACGAGAAAAATAAAAGCCAGGGTTCTGTGTGGGACCTGGAAAAACATATGTGAATATATTCTGAGTTGTACAAAGATATAGGGATACCAGGGGAGGGGATGGAGTCATCTGGCTGTGAATTTCATTCCATCTACCATTATATAGAATAAAACTGCAGCTGATGCAAGGTACAGAGTGCGATAGCAATATTGGGTTCTCTCCACTGAATCACTACAGTGCAGAAGAAGGCCATTCAGTCTATCGAGTCTGCACCGGCCCTCCAAAAAAGCACTCTACCTAGGCCCACTCTACCTATAACCCCACACATTAATCAAGACCAATCCACAAAATCGTACATCTTTCGACACAAATAGACAATTTAGCACAGCCAACCCATCTAACCTGCACATCTTTGGACCGTGGGAGGAAACCGGAGCACCCGGAGGAAACCCACGCAGACATGAGAAGAACTCCACAAAGTCACCCAAGGCCGGATTCACCCGGGTCCCTGGCGTTACGAGACAGCAGTGCTGGCCCACTGTGCCACCCTGTTCTCTGTGTGAAGCTTCGGACAGTAGCCACGTTATACCTGCAGTCTCTACTCAGCTGTGGCTCAGTGAGTACCATTCTTATCTCTGAGTTGGAAGGTTGTGGGTTCAAATACCACTCCAGGAACTAAGCAAAAATATCTAGGCTGTTACTTCCAGTGAAGTGCTGAGGATAAGCAGCGCTGTTAAGGGTGCTGTCTGTTAAGCGCTGTGTCAGCCTAAGGGACCATGAATGCAAACTTTGCCTGTCTTTTCTGACCACTGATATACCCTCAATTATGACACGAGAGAATGTACTCGTAAAACGAAGGCTTTAATAAACAGAGAACTTTGCCAACCGGAGAAATGAGTGCTCACTGAGCGCCGCCCACAGGACGCCACCTTATATCCGGCCCCTGGGAGGTGGAGCCGGAGGCGGAGTCCCCGGGGTTCCAAACCCGGTCTTAAAGGGACATTACATGCATGATCTTAAAGGCACATCACCCATTCATCACAACCATTAAAGGATTGCCGCTAGCTCAGCCCGGCTGTTGAGGTTGAAAAGGTGCTTTTGTAGTCACAGTAGCAAATCTCTTTAAATTTTAGTGGTAGGTTGCTGCTTTTTATAATGTTTTGAACAGAACACAGTCATATCCTCAGACAGTACATTGTAGATCCCAAGGCCGTACTTGTGAAATATCAGCATAACACTATAACTGGTTCATTTTTGTTGTAAGGACATGTCAAAACATCGCTTTCGGCAAAAAACAATGGTCTGCGCTGGGGCTTGAACTTAATTGAAAATCTGCATCAAAAAGCTGAGTGGCCATTTTGAAATGTAATGTTCTATGTCGTGGGTAAATAAATTTGTACATGTTTCATGAGAGTCTTTTATCCACAACCCTTGTGACCAGAGCCTTGCACCAAATAATCTAAGGGCAGGCTTTTCCGGCCCTTGGTGCAGACAGGGTCTTCTGGTTCCCCCGAATGTGACCTCTCCGTGACGGGTTGCATGTTGGCTAGATGAGTGAGCCATGCAAAATGCCCGAGACATGAGTGGCACAGGATATCCCGCTGTCGGTCAAATACAAGACAGGATATCCCGCTGTCGGTCAAATACAAGCCACCTCCGCTTCTGGGAAACCCGCTGGGGGAAGGGGGCTAGAAAATCAAAGAATCAGGGCGGCACGGGCGCAGCGGTTAGCACTGGCACTACAGCACTGAGGATCCGGTTCGAATCCCGGCCCTGGGTCACTGTCCGTGTAGAGTTTGCACATTCTCTCCGTTCCTGCGTAGGTTTCACCCCCACATCCCAAAGATGTGCAGGTTAGGTGGATTGGCCACGCTAAATTACCCCTTAATTGGAAAAAAGTAATAATTGGGTACTCTAAATTTATTTAAAAAAAGAATCGTAGAACCCTACAGCGCAGAAGGAGGTCATTCAGCCTATTGAGTCGACACCAACCTTCCGAAAGAGGACTCTGCCCAGGCCCACTCCCCCGCCTATCACCCCAAACCCCACCTAACCCGCACATCTTTGGATAATAAGTGACAATTGATCATGGCCAATCCACCTAACCCGCACATCTTTGGACACTAAGTGACAATTGGAAATGCCAAATGCATTCCTTCGATAACAGGCGGATGATAGCTTTGATTTTAAATTCATTCCAACACGCCTGGATCAAGAAAATGCCAATATGATCCAGTTCACTTTGTGTGTGATACACTATCAATAATACACGAAGAGTTGATAAAGTTAACCGAGGCTTTAATACACTAAACAGCAAGCCTCCAGCCTCTGGACCCGAACTGGGGCCGGAGGTGGAGACTTGCCACTCTTATACAGAAGTCCCGAGGGGAGGAGCCACAGGCGGAGCCAACCTGGAGAAGCCCAGGCATGTGTGATACAGTACAGACCAGACAATACAGTCACGTGGTTTAAGACAGTGTGGTGTGAAGTGATGGCATTAATTATATTCTCACAACGCCCACTCTGAATTTTAGAAATTGCTAAGTCCTCCAATGCCATCAGCCAGGTCATATTTGGGGTTAAATTGGGGTGGGTGAAGAATTCATTTAAATGCTGTTCCCTAAGGCCCCAAGACGGGAGGCAGAAAGGGTGCACACATTTCTGACTGAAAGCGCATACCCGCTGTGTTTAAGGCAGGGTTACAACATCCATACTAAACAAGCAGCGTCCTTTATCCGTATGTGGAGCAGGCGTAAGGATATTTGCACATTAAAATACGAGACCCACCCACACCAGCTTCCGGAATCAACCACAGCATTGGTTTGTTCCCAGACAGGCAACATAATTCAGAAGACCTAAATGGCTCTCGTCACGATCTCTGGTCCCTTTATGCCTGACTCTGCCCCCTCCCCAGCCACCATCTCCGGCAAACCAGAATATTCACAACTTTGGTGTCCTGATCCAAATTTGCCGAGTTTAAGAATCCAAAACCTCTCCGTTAGTAAGTCCACTTGCTCCCAACATCATTCAAAACTGCCGCTGCTTCATCCCCTCCGCTAGGGAAACACTCCCGACTCAATCACCTCACCATTCCTCCCGCTGGCTCCCATTATTCACAAACTTCCAGCCACAGGCACCATTGTTGCACACGTCAAATCCCTCCTGCGAACCAATCTATCATGGACCCCACCTTAACATTTAATTTTTCAATTGTTAGCTTTGCAAAGTTATTCCTTTAACCCCAGATGTGTTCCAAGGAAACTCGAGGATATCTTCCACCTGGATTATTCAAATCCTATTTCCTCTCCTCATTGCTTCCTCCAACTGCAGAGGCAGCAGCATGTTCCCAATGAGACCAGGGGAGCACATTATCGTCCCACAGTCCGCATCTCTCGTCTGTGCCGCATTTGAGCGTCAGTGCATCGTGCGTCTCGTTTGCACGCTTGCTGATTGCGCTCATCCAAACTCAGCACAGTCACCACAAGCTCCAACATTTAGAATCAATGCTTTCACAGTTCGCTGTGAAAGATTTGAAAATAGTGGGTTCTCAAGCAGCGGCATAATTACAAAGCAGTGCACTTCCGCAGGAGTCTGTGGTGTCATTTCAAGCTGCCTTGTCTGTACTGGTGAAATATGGATGTTGTAATCCCTGGTGTGGATTTCAATACTGTGCTTAATAGCATCTGCATTTTATAGAGAAATGCCAAAACTGCTTTTAATCGATACCCTGAGTTACCCTTGAATCACCATTAAATGCATAACAACCCTACTAATTTCAGATACTTTGACATTTGAGCCATTTCCAAAGTTGCATCCACATACCTCTGCAGAAATATAAAAGCCTTTTTCGCATGGCTGCCAGGGGTCTATTAAACCAAACTTCACATTTAGAGCATTCAGATAGAATTTGTAAATTATTTAGGTGCTATTCATTTGTCTGATCATTAAACGAGTGACATGAATACTGGATCGGGAAGGCAACGGCACAATATCATATGTTTTTCCCTGTAGAGACCATAAAACTTTGCTTGCAATTTGCCCATCCTGAATTCTGTGACACAATCTTCACTCATTGCGCAGGTGTTTGACTGGGAACTAATTCACTGCACTTTGTAACCCAGAATGCTCGGCAACAAGGCTGAGGAAATCTGAGCAAAGGCAAATCCACACCATGAATTCAGTCAGCCCTCAAAATCTGGATCTTCTAAATCGAAAATAGCTCTGAGTCATAGAGTCGTAGATGTTTGCAGTATGGAAACAGGCCCTTCGGCCCAGCTTGTCCATGCTGCCCAGTTTCTATCACTAAGCTAGTCCCACTTGCTCGCATTTGGCCCGTATCCCTCTATACCCACCCTGCCCATGTAACTGTCTAACTGCTTTTTAAAATAAAAATTTGCACCCGCCTCTACCACTGCCTCTGGCAGCCCATTCCAGATGCTCACTACCCTTTGTGTGAAGGAATTCCCCCTCTGGTCTCTACTGTATCTCTCCCCTCTCACCTTAAAACTATGCCCTCGAGTTCTAGACTCCTCTACCTTTGGGAAAAGACGTTGACTATCTACTTTATCTATGTTCATCATTAGTTTATCGACCTCTATAAGATCACCCCTAAGCCTCCTAGGAAAAAAGTCCCAGCCTATCCAGCCTCCCCTTCTAGCTCAGACCATCAAGTCCTGGTAGCTTCCTTGTAAATTTCTTCTGCACTCTTTCTAGTTTAACAATATCCTTCCTATAATAAGGTGTCCAGAACAGAACTCTGGACTTGATTTGAACTCCCATAGGGACCTAAGAACCTTGGGTCGGAGGCAATCTGGTTTCAGCATTTTCTACACATCTAATCCACATCTAATGGGAGGAATTTTGACTGATATGATGAACTGAGAAATATTGAATCAGCCACCCATTATGCACCTCTCCTACTGGACTGCAAATAGAAATGAAAATTAAGAGCGACGTTCGTTTTTACACTGTGGGCCCGCAAACAAAAAGGCCAGCCCCTCCCCTGCACACCCTCCTCCATGTGTTTGGGGCTGTTTCGGGGCAAGGATAGTTTAACCTCAAATGTGTAACATCTGACAAGAAAACATAAGGACCACAAGACCATAAGACGCAGTAAAGATGTAGGCCATTTCGCACCTCTAGTCTTCTTCGCCACTCAACGAGATCATGACTGATCTGATGTGATAACCCTCAACTTCACTTTCCCCGTCTTATCCCTATAAACTTTGATTCCCCCATTTATTAAAAACCTGTCTAAAGGAAAGAGGTTGTTAACTTAAGCCCCAAATTAATGAGGACTTAATAACATTGATTAAGAAATATTATTTGTTGATGCGACTTCTTGCTCTGCAGACAAGTTGCTGACTTTTCAAATAACAACAACAAAGAACAAAGAAATGTACAGCACAGGAACAGGCCCTTCGGCCCTCCAAGCCCGTGCCGACCATACTGCCCGACTAAACTACAATCTTCTACACTTCCTGGGTCCGTATCCTTCTATTCCCATCCTATTCATATATTTGTCAAGATGCCCCTTAAATGTCCCTATCGTCCCTGCCTCCACTACCTCCTCCGGTAGTGAGTTCCAGGCACCCACTACCCTCTGCGTAAAAAACTTGCCTCGTACATCTACTCTAAACTTTGCCCCTCTCACCTTAAACCTATGCCCCCTAGTAATTGACCCCTCTACCCTGGGGAAAAACATCTGACTATCCACTCTGTCTATGCCCCTCATAATTTTGTATACCTCTATCAGGTCGCCCCTCAACCTCCTTCGTTCCAGTGAGAACAAACCGAGTTTATTCAATCGCTCCTCATAGCTTATGCCCTCCATACCAGGCAACATTCTGGTAAATCTCTTCTGCACCCTCTCTAAAGCCTCCACATCCTTCTGGTAGTGTGGCGACCAGAATTGAACACTATACTCCAAGTGTGGCCTAACTAAGGTTCTATACAGCTGCAACATGACTTGCCAATTCTTATACTCAATGCCCCGGCCAATGAAGGCAAGCATGCCGTATGCCTTCTTGACTACCTTCTCCACCTGTGTAGCCCCTTTCAGTGATCTGTGGACCTGTACTCCTAGATCTCTTTGACTTTCAATACTCTTGAGGGTTCTACCATTCACTGTATATTCCCTACCTGCATTAGCCCTTCCAAAATGCATTACCTCACATTTGTCCAGGTTAAACTCCATCTGCCATCTCTCCGCCCAAGTCTCCAGACAATCTAAATCCTGCTGTATCCTCAGACAGTCCTCATCGCTATCCGCAATTCCACCAACCTTTGTGTCGTCTGCAAACTTACTAATCAGACCAGTTACATTTTCCTCCAAATCATTTATATATACTACAAAGAGCAAAGGTCCCAGCACTGATCCCTGTGGAACACCACTGGTCACAGCCCTCCAATTAGAAAAGCATCCCTCCATTGCTACCCTCTGCCTTCTATGGCCTAGCCAGTTCTGTATCCACCTTGCCAGTTCACCCCTGATCCCGTGTGACTTCACCTTTTGTACTAGTCTACCATGAGGGACCTTGTCAAAGGCCTTACTGAAGTCCATATAGACAACATCTACTGCCCTACCTGCATCAATCATCTTAGTGACCTCCTCGAAAAACTCTATCAAGTTAGTGGCTAATGGTTTTCCAGTCTGGGCCATTACCTCTGGTCAAGTGTCTGCTTCAAGGCACGATCTGGGGCTGAGGCTGCGGAGATGGTGGCAGGGACTGACTGGGTGGAGCAGTGAATGTTTGTCTGACAGGATCCAAGGTTATTGCTAGTGAGTAGGTTTGGGGAGGGGGTGGGCAGGGGGTCGGCGGTAGGGTCTCATGGGACAGAACGGGTCTGTGAAGTATGGGGCAGGATCGATTGCGACTTCCATATTCAGATCTGGAAGGGAGTTCCTGCCCCTTTTGGCCTGAAGGTAGGGTGGGGGAAGGCCAGGGAGCCATTGGAAGACAGGAATAAGAATTTTAACATCAATATGTTGCTCAATTAGAAGCCGTTGTAGGTATTGGGCACAGGGATGATAGATATCTGTCGCAGCTTGAGACACCAGCAGCAAAGTTTTGGACAGCTTCGAATTTGCAGGAGTTAGAACATAGAGTTTACAGTGCAGAAGGAGGAAATTCGGTCCATCGAGTCTGCACCGGCCCTTGTAAAGAGCACCCCACTTAAGCCCCACACCTCCACCCTATCCCCGTAACCCAGTAACCCCACCTAATCTTTTTAGACACTAAGGGCAATTCACCATGGCCAATCCACCTAGCCTGCACATCTTTGGAATTATGGGAGGAAACCGGAGCACCCGGAGGAAACCCACGCAGACACGGGGAGAACGTGCAGACGCCGCACAGACAGTGACCCAAGACGGGAATCAAACCTGGGGCGCTAGCACTGTGAAGCAACCGTGCTAGCCACTGTGCTACCGTGCTGCCCCAGTTAGAACGTGGAAGTGCAAACTATAACTGAACTATTATTTTACAAGTTGAATCCCAGGATTTAATCACTAATGTTTCGGGGGAAAATTCAATCCATTGTTTCAAGAGCAATTGCAAAACAGTTACATTGGAATTGCGCATGAGGATCCACACATTTGTAAGATCATTCACTGGAAGGGGAATGAGGCCAAACAGCTGGATTGCAGAGTCACTGGGATAGCTGACCAAATGACTGCAATTTTTATCAGGTTAAAAAAAATACACAGTTCAGTGCAAGATTTGTATTAGCAAATTGCTGCAGCGGCTGGAGATTATCAAAGGAGGCAACTGCTGATTAAAATATAAATCGAAATTGTGCTGAAGGTGTTAAAGGGGAACGCAGGCGACCTCCATTATGTTGATGATGTGTTTCTTGACACCACATTATTTATCAAGTCATTTTCTGCCACAGCTCCAAAAAGTTAGATTTGATCATCGCCAACTTTGATGAATAGGGCTCCAGACTGTACAATTTCACTGCATTCTGTCGCATTGAGGTCGTTACTTTGGAAGCTGAAAGACCAGCAATTGCTGACGGTGACATTGGCAAAGAAGCACTGGGTGCATTAATTTGAGATTTATTTGTTTTACGATGTTACGAGTGGATCCAATTCTGGCCTCGATGACTGTCTGTTGTGGACTCGGCGCTTTCTCCCCGTGTCTGTGTGGGTTTCCTCCGGGTGCTCCGGTTTCCTCCCACAGTCCAAAGATGTGCAGGTTAGGTGGTTTGGCCATGATAAATTGCCCTGAACGTGCAAAAAGGTTAGGTCGGGTTACTGGGTAAGGGGGATAGAGTGGAAGCGTGGGCTTAAAGTGGGGTGCTCTTTCCAAGGGCTGGTGCAGACTCGATGGGTTGAATGGCCTCCTTCTGCACTGTAAAGTCTATGATTCTATGAACTAGTGGAAAGTAAAGGTCTTTATATCCACATTAAAATAACAGTCAGGGGCATGACACAGGAACACACATTCATTTGTAACTGACACCGGCAACCCTTTCTTTCGGATGACTTAAGAGGAACGTCTCCCAGCGCTTACCTTGCCCACGTACTGCGGGTCCTCCCCGGTGTACTCCTCCAGCAGAAAGAACTGGTTCCACATCCAGCCCCGTTTGGAGCGATGTAACACAGAAAGCTTGTCACCTGAAGGTTTCGCTGGCACCCGGTCCTGTTGCTCTTCAGCAGTCCTCTCAGACAGTGGGGACACCTGAGCGGGCTCCGGCAGGCAGGCCCAGAGCAACAGCAGCACACAGCAATTCGATACCGCCATTCTTATTTGGCAGCTGCCAGCTGCAGAGTCTAACTGGGTCTTGTCGGCGGCGCTCCAATTACCCTCCAGCGGCAAAGTGTCTCCCTGACTATCCGTTTTGTTCCATTTGTAAACTACAGCGTCTTCAATCAATCTTCAAGCACGTTTACTCTTAGTTTCTGGGGATTTCTAAAGCGAGAGAGGGATAGAAAATAAAGAGAATCATGTTTCAAAATGTGGACTGCGTTCTTTAATTTCAACAGCAGATGTATAAAATACAGCACATGCTTGCTGATGCTGAATCTGAATTACTAATCTAATTCCACTGATAACATTGTTCTTGATTGGAATTCAGCAAAGTGCCCATCACTGGTGCGCCCTCACCCCCCCCCCCACCCCCCAACCCCCCCAGCCTCTCCCCCCCCCCACCCCCATGCACACTTAACCAGCTGGACAAAACAGACTCCACTGCACAAAATCAACACTTACTGTGGACCTGAAATTTAAAATAATGCTTTAACGCACCGTGCAAAAAGCGATGGTAAAACTCCAGGTCCGGTAGGCCTAACCCAGGTTAGCTTTAACCAATGCCAAGTCTGACTGGGGAAAATACCACGGAGGATGTCAAGAAAAATATGTCTGTTTGATTCGCAATTATAATCAAATGATATGGGGTTTTGCTCAGTATTGGGACATAGAAGGTCAACTGAGGAGAGATTTCATCCAGGTTTTCAAGGTATCAGGAGAAGGAGCAAGGAACAGTTGCCATTAGTTGGGAATCAAAAGGACTTTCGGGGTATAGTCAAGTAATTCGAGCCAGAATTTTAAGAGGTGAAATTAGGAAACAGTTCTTGAAAAGGGTGGTAGAAGTTTGGAACTCTCCTCTGCAAGCGGCAATTAATGTCTAAAACTGTGATTGATAGGTTTTGGCAGGCCAATGAAGGGATAGGCACATTTCTGGAGTTAGGTGGCAAATCTGGCAATTTTCTCAGTAAATGGTGGAATGGAATCCATGGATTCCCTGCAGTGCAGAAGGAGGCCATTCAGCCCGTCGAGTCTGCACCGACCCTCCCAATGAGCACCCCAACTAAGTCCGCTCCCCCACCCTATCCCCCTAACCCCACCTAACCTGCACATCGTTGGACACTAAGGGGCAATTTAGCATGGCCAATCCACTTAACCTGCACATCTTTAGATGTGGACTAAATGACCTCCTCTTGTTCATATCACAAACAGGAGTTTTGCGGAAGTGAGAACAGTCTACCTCTAGAGCAGGGAATGGGGATAATCCATTTAGAGCACTGCTCAGGGGGGATGCAGCCTGAACACAGGTTAATAGTTTCAGGAGGAGATGATTTCAGGATTTTGATATACAGAAATGAGCCCATGCCAACGGGGCAGTGCAGGCAGCGTGCACGGAATGGTTACAGCTGCTCGACAGGTGGCCAGCGGTGTGCTCTCAGCTTTGCTTTAATATGGTTTCAAGAGATTGCAGCATGACATCACTAGGAAGGAAGTGTGTCATGCGATTTGGTTTTAGGTTCACTTTTACATTTAAGCAGAGCTGTTGCTGGTATGTCCAAGCTTTAAGTCCATGTATAAATGTTCCCAAGTGCCTAGTCTCAGTAAATGAACCCACAATGTGGTTGCGCAATCTCTTGTCAGTGATTGGTGCTTTTATCTCATTATGGGGAGGCAGTGGCCTAGTGCTTTTGTTCCTGGGCTAATAATCCAAAGACTCAGGGAACCCGGGTTCGAATCCCACCATGGCAGTCTAATGATGACCATGAAACCATTGTCGATTGTCGTAAAAACCCATCTGGTTCGCTAATGTCCTTTAGGGAAGGAACTCTACTGTCCTTACCTGGTCTGGCCTACATGTGACTCCAGACCCACAGCAATGTGGCTGACTCTTGAATGCCCTCAGGGATGGCCAATGAATACTGACCCAGTCAACGACACCCACATCCCCATGAACGAATAAAGAAAAAAAAACAAGGTCTATCCTTGGAGGTGGGGAAGAGATGTGAAAGTGATGGTGGGTGACAGAGTTAGAGAGTTTTATAGCACAGAAAGAGGCCCTTCGGCCCATTGTGTCTGTGCCAGCCATCATGCGCCTATCTACTCTAATCCCATTTTCCAGCACTTGGTCCAGCCTTGAGCGCTGTGGCATTTCAAGTGCTCATCTAAATACTTCTTAAATGTTGTGAGAGTTCCCGCCTCTTCCACCCTTTCAGGCAGCGAGTTCCAGATTCGCACTAACCTTCTGGGTGAAAATGTTTCTCCTTAAATCCCCTCTAAACCTCCTGCTCCTTACCGTAAATCCATGTCCCTTGGTTATTAGCCCCTCTTCTGAGGGCAACAAATTCTTCCTATCCACCCTATCTATATCCCTCATAATTGTGTACACCTCGATGAGGTTCCCCCCTCTTCTGCTCAAATGAAAACAAAGAACAAAGAAAAGTCCAGCACAGGATTAGGCCCTTCGGCCCTCCAAGCCTGCGCCGACCATGCTGCCCATCTAAATTAAAATCTTCTACACTTCCGAGGTCCCTATCCCTCTATTGCCATGTATTTAAACAACCCCAACCTGTCCAATCTCTCTTAATAGCTAAAATGCGCCAACCCAGGTAATATCCTGGTGAATCTCATCTGCACCCAGTAGCCATCTGGGATGCCCACTTACAAAGGATCCCGGGACATATGGCCACCTGCAAAGGACCATGGGAAATATGGTCAGCCCAGGACTCAGAGACTCAGAGTTTATGTATATTGGCAACTCAGATAACTAGACGCTATCGAAACCCCCAGCTACTTTGCATTCTAATGGCCCATTTCCCCAGAACAAAAGACCTGTACTCAGGTAACAGATACAGAAACAGACTCATCGGCGCCACTCCCTTTGCTCAGGGAGCCCAAAAAGCCAAGATCAATGACCGCTCAGGACACGCCCCGCCATCAAGGCACCCGCCCCTTTATTGGCCAAAATCGAAGCCTGCCGAATTATTGGGTCCAAAGCTAAGGACCGCCCCAAAGAGTGCAAAATCCCAGAAGCATAAAAAGAGACACTGCCATGTGTTCAGTCTCTCTTGGCCCCGGCGCTCGGTCTCTCTTGGCCCCGACCTACGCCTAAAACCAAGTGCAGCATCACGACCAGAAGACAAGTTCAAGACCAACGATCGCTACCAGACGGATGAGCCCAGCAGAAACAAAGTCACTTCTCCAGACCCAGCCACGCCAGATCCGAACAAAGGCCTTGTTCCTCTGCATAAAGCCGGGTGCCTGAAGTTAAGTACAGGTTGTTGTAGTGTTAGGTGTAATTTGGCTTCTAGTGTTTTATGTTGCATATTGGAGTAATTCTTGTGTAATAAACTATCATTGAACTTGAATAACTAACTGGTTATTTGGTCTTTGATCGATATCCGGTAAAACCTTGTGGTGGTATCATTTGATACCTGGCGACTCTGAAAAGCAATATCATCATTAATAACTGTCATATCAGTATCCAGTTAAAAGGAGCAACATTAGTGGCGATATCTGACAGGACTCGACCAAGAAGTGATTTTGTCACTCCGAGAGAACCCACAAAACTTTGCATTAGAAACCCAATTGAGAAAAGTGAAAGAAACCATAAGTGTAAGGCCCGTATCGATCAAATCACCAAGATTCGGAAGTGTGTATTAACCTGCATGCGTACTAACAGGGATATAAGGTAAACTCGTTAGATTTTGTTGCGTAAAACTATCGGGACTATTGTGAACCGGAAAATAGCCAAGGCCATACCCGCTGCTCGAATCGCCGCCTTATTCCCCCTGTCCCAAATTAACAGTAGGAAAAGAGATAATAGAAGCAATGGCAGCAAAGGCAATGGAACACCTAATAAACCCGAGGTCGCATCGACCAGTAGAGCAGAGCAGTGCCCCATATGGGAAGAGGAATTGAGAAAGTATTTGAAGGGGAAAGGATGGCCCCTTTGGTCTGAGTTTTGTTCAAATGAAGAGTCAGGTCCAGGTAGCATAGGACAAACCTGGTGGGACAACCTAACCAAGGTACATAAAAAGAATGCAGTGAAAGTTCGTAAGCCGATGGCAATTGTGTCCTGTTTGGCACAATTGCGAGGCACAGAGGAGGTCGTGAGGACGCTCCGCAGACAGCTAGTTGAGAAAGAGGAGAAGAATGAGGGAAACTTTAGTGAATTTGAGAAAAGTAATGAGCAACTCCGGGAACAGTTGGCAGCTAAAGATAAAGAGGTGGCTGATGTCAAACGGGCACACCAATCTTGTGTAGTTCACCTTAGCAGCTTTCAGACCCAGTACGATAAAGCTGACCAAGATACACAGCGCACAGTCTTGGTACGAGAAGAGACGGAATAGCAGGTAGAACAGCTAAAGAAACAATGCGCAGATTTGAAGGCAACTTTACGAGCGCTCCATAGCTCCACAACGGAACAAAGACAGAGTACAGTAGATCACGCCAAATGTAGGCAACAAATAGCAAAGTTACAGTCACTGCTTTCAGTGCAAAACAGCTTCAGAGATACCTTTGGACCGAATTTAGATCAGGAGAATGACCCCAGTTGGCAAGAACTAAATGAAACCGCCCATAGATATGTGGAGGATACAGAAAATCAGAATAGAGACCCCCAGGCCTCGAAAAGGAAAGCACCCGCTCCACCGACTGCACAGGCAGCACACACCCCCATGAATCCAGTCACCACACAGCGCACATCACAGGATCGCGAGGAGCCCGATTTCATTTACACAACCCCACTAACCATCACACAATTGAGAGATGCGTGCAAAAATTGAACTATTTGAACCCACTGCAGACCCACATAATTTCTTTGTTAGAGTACGACAGCAAACAGTTATGTACGGTCTGGACGAACCGGAGGAAGTTAAGCTTATAGTCATGAGCCTTGACCCGCCCATTAGCTCAGCTTTACCAGAACCCCAGAATGTAGGAGGAGGAAGCCTCCAGGAGGTGAAGGCAGCTATTTTAGACGCGATTGGATACAACAGAGGGGATCCCGTAGAAGTTTTGAACCGATGTAGACAAAAGAAGGGAGAGCATTCGACTGTGTACGCAGGTCGCCTTTGGATCCATTTCAAAGCCGTATTTGGGGAATTGAACCGCACAAACTTAGATAACGACAACACAACTAAATGGGCTCGTACTTTAGTCTCCCACGCCACAGAAGCAGGTCAAAAAGCCTGTGTAAATTACGACCCCTCAGAGCCCACACATAATGAAGTTTGGGTTTTAAAGAGACTCTCCAGAGCTTGGGAACAATCCCTACATAGAAAGGCAGATCAGGAGAAGGCAGAAGCGAATATGAACCCAGTCAGGACTGCTCAGGACCCCGCATGGGTAAATGAGGGCAGAAATGAAGGTCAGTACCCTAGAGCATAGGCACCACGAGGTTGCTATAATTGTGGACAAAAGGGACATTACACCCGCAAATGCAACGCCCCCCCCCCGAACCAGCAACGGAACAAGCAATCGAACGCCCCACCTAGGAACAATGTTCAGCCCATACATAGCATTAGCGCCCGATCAGGTAATGCAGTGATTAATCACACAGATTGACGGTGTTCGGAGTCCCCAACTTGGGTCTGCGACACACTCTGGGACAAATCAGGCAGACCAGTAGTCACAGGCACAGTCCGGGGACACCCAGTGGAGTTCCTTTGGGACACAGGAGGGTCCCGCACCACTTTAAACTCCTCCACAATGTTTCAGCGCGACAAATAGCCCACCACAGACCCATCGCTCTTAGTGGATTTGCAGGACATAGAACATAGAACTGTACAGCACAGATGTTGTGCCGAACTTGTCTGAAACTAAGATCAAATCAACCTGCTCCCAATCATTCTAGTGCACTCCATATGCCTATCCAATAACCGCTTGAAAGTTCCTAAAGTGTCCGACTCCACTACCATAGCTGGGAGTGCGTTCCACGCCCCAACCATTCTCTGAGTGAAGAACCAACCTCCGACATCCCTCCTATATCTTCCACCATGAACCTTATAGTTATGCCCCCTTGTAACAGCTACATCCACCCGAGGAAAAAGTCGCCGAACGTCCACTCTATCTATCCTTCACGGTAACTTCATTGAAGCCTACTCGTGACAATAAGCGATTTTCATTTCATTTCAATTGGCCAACAGACTTTCCAAATGTTTCCGACCCGAATGCCTTTTTCAGTATGTGGATGACTTACTCCTACAGACGGAAACAAAGGAAGAGCATGTTAAGCTTCTTTCCGAATTGCTGGGTCTCTTACAATCAATTAGATGCAAAGTCAACCTGGAAAAAGCCCAGATCCTGAAAGAAAAGGTCCTTTACTTAGGTACCATTATCACATACGGGAAAAGAGAGATCGAACAGAAACGGATTGAATCAATAGTTAAACTGCCCCTGCCCCACAATGTCACTGCACTCCGATCATTCTCAGGATTAGTTGGGTATTGTAGGAACCATATAGATGGTTTTGCCACAAAAGCAGCCCCACTTTCCGAGCTCCTCAAAAAGAACGGCCCATGGGAATGGCTTCCTCAGCACACGGACGCCATTGGTGAATTAAAACGCGCCCTAGACACAGCCCCCGCTTTGCAGGTACCACACCCACACTCTCCCTACGCCATGGAAGTAGCGAGCTCCAACCGAGCCCTCTCTGCAGTACTACTACAGGAAAGACGTGACCGTTTAGGACCCGTAGCCTATGCCTCACGAGTTTTGGATCCCGTGGAGCAAGGATTTACAGCCTGCGAATGGCACTTGCTCGCAGTCTTTTGGGCAGTTCAATATTTTGTATATATCACAGGCCTCAACCCCGTAACGATTTTAACCGAGCACACCCCAACGCAGCTATTGTTAGATGGTAGGTTAAAGGACGGTTCAGTTAGCCAGATCAGAGCAGCTCGCTGAACACTGTTATTACAAGGAAGGGACATCACAGTTAAACGGACAAAGACCCACACATTTTTAGCGGACAACCTGCAGTATGAAGGAACCCCACATAAGTGCCAGATCATTGCAGCCAAACACCACACAGGACCCTTTATTCCAAAATCACTACCCATACGAGCAGGCATCAGAACACAGAATCCCCCGACCACGGATAACTCTTTAGAAATTTATGTCGGTGGTTCCTCCACCATTGACAATGCAAAAAGAATAACAGGGTGCGGTATTGATGTGGAAGACAGGCAGGGACACGCATTGGAGGAAATATCTTTGAAATTGCCAAGCCACTTAGGATCACAAGCAGCCGAATTAGCAGCTATAGCATATGTAGTACAGCACCCAGATTCTTTCTCGACCCCCGCAGATATATATTCGGACAGTTTAGATGTCTGCAATAGTTTGACAGAATTCCTGCCCCTGTGGGAATCTAGAGGATTCAGATCCGCTGATGGCAAACCCCTACCCTCAGTCCCATTATTGAAGCATATTCTTGAGACAGTTAAATACCGCACATATGGCATAATCAAAGTCAGAAGCCATCATCGTTCCTCCCCACCCGGTAACGTAAAGGCAGACGCCTTAGCCAAGTCAGGATCACGACACGATCACTTTTGGCAACCCCCTGAGAGTGAACCGATACACACAGTCCAGGGTTCACAGACCAATATCGAAGATTTAGCCCAGGCCCAAAAGGCAGACGACACTCTTAAGCAAGTTTTAGATGGAAACTACCCAGCCCCCTACGACAAATTCAAGGACTCACTGACGGTAGAGGACAATATAATTTTAAAGAATGGAATTTATGTGGTCCCCACCCAGGACAGAAACCAGATAATTTGCCAGTTTCATGACGGACACGGACATCAGGGGATAGAAACCACCCTTGCCCACTGAAGACCTTTGTGCTGGTGGCCCGATTTAAAAGCAGACGTCATGCATTATGTTGTGAATTGTTTAATCTGCGCACAGAATGATCCTGAAAGGTACTCCAGGAAAGGACAATTAAGACACACCCGACCTGCAAATGGCCCATGGACGAATTTACAGCTCGATTACATTGGTCCCCTCCCCCTCTACAGAAATGGTTTTAAATATGTGTTGGTAGTAATCGACACCTTCACAAAATGGGTGGAAGCATTTCTCTCCAGGACAGACACGGCTAAGGCAACAGCCAAGATCTTAACACAGCAGGTATTTACATGCTGGGGACTCCCCCGCAGCATTGAATCAGACCAAGGTTCCCATTTCACCGGCAGAGTAATGCAGGATATCCTAACGATTTTTGGAATAAAATAAAAATTCCCAAATTGCTTTTCACCCCCAATCCAGCGGTATTGTGGAACGTATGAATCAGACCCTGAAAGCGACTATTAGGAAAATGGTGCAACAGCACAACACCACATGGGGGACAGTTCTCCCATTCGCCCTTATGTTTATTGGGAACAAGTATCAAGTTCCACAGGATTCACCCCCCACACCCTCATGACCGGGCGACCCATGAAAGGAACTGAATATTTATTAGAACTTGATTTGGACAGTCCCACAGTCACCGCCCTCACCCATGTAAAAGCAGTCCAACAACTCACGGAAAATATTAAAGCAACCCAGCTTGCTGCAGCTGTCTGACTAGATGCTAGGAAAAAGCAGAGTAACGCCTGCTTTGATAAAACAGTCCACCCAGTAGAGTATACAGTCGGTCAGCAAGTAATGGTTTCTCTGTATAATCCCAGTTCGTTCCTCACCCCCAAATTTGCAGGACCCTACTCCATTTCGGATAAAGTGAGCCCCTCTGTGTACAAAATAATGTATCCCAATGGAAAAACAGGTTGGTTCCATATCAACCAGCTTAAAGTTAATGGAACCCAATGAATCCACTCCCACCACATCTCCCGAGCAATGGCAGATGATTCCACCCCGCCCATCGACAGCCCCCTCCAGCCAGGACAGCATGTTCACGCCCACAGACCCGACCTTGTCTCTGCCCACAGGTACGCCTTTCCACCTTGAGCTTGATTCGGATGACAGCGACAGCCCCTGGAACCACGACCAGGACATGTTTGGTCCCCTGTACCCCCTTTCACTGCCACAGCCATAGCCAGTGCCACCGCCACCGCCTGACAACGGAAAATTTGCCCTTTGCAGCTACTGCCCCTCATGACAAACGAACCCCCCCCCCCCCACATTGGCACCGCAACAACTCTTGTCGATTAGTAAGGAATGACGATTCGGATCCCACGGCGGCCCATGCGGCCACGGCACAGAAATGACAGACATGAGTTTGGCAACCGGGGGATGATGATGATTCAGAGTCTGACTCCCGTTACAGTAATCCTTTCACGACGCTTTTTGATACGGAACCCTGAGGTGTCCAGATGATGAGAAAAAGGAGTCGCACGTGAATTACGGTGTCCTATATCCTGATGGAACTTGCCCGCTTTCTTTCTTTCTTTCTTTCTTCTTGCTACATGCTTTTAATTAATGTCAGCTCGACACAACATTTCTTGATACAGTTATGGTTACTCTTCTGACGCCATTTACTGCCCAATGACCGTTAAAGGAACAAATTGTTGGATCCCACATGTTACAAATTCCTTCCGCTCATTCGGTCACCCAGGTAGGGAGTAACGGCACTAATCCCCGCCCTGCCTCAGGACCCCCAATGCATCCGGTCAGCCAAGCTCGGGTAGTGGAGCAACGACACTGATCACCGCCCTACCCGGGGAATCCCACCCATTCTCGCCCTGCCGCGGCCCACAGCACCTCATGCTTCGATCACTTCAAGTAATCTGGAATAGTATTTTTACTCTCCTTTCTGTCCTTGGCAGGTCTTTGTTTCCCCTTATCTGCTCTTTAGTGTGGTTTAAAGAATGTTCTTTGCCACAGTCTCTGCACTCAACTCTTTCCCTTCCGCGACTCTTTGGTCGCTACCCCAACTGCTATTTACATGTTTGACACACTTGACTGTTACACACTTGCTGCTATTCGTGAACTACCTCTGGAGCCTGGACGGAGAAATTGTCCGCCCACTCACCGCATCGACCACAAGCTGCGGGATTCATTGCACTTAAACAGAATTTATCTTTCGGATGTCTTGTCTCTAAAATGTTTTTTTTTTAAATGAGGGAGTCACACGTGGTGACGATTCTAATGGGCAATTGAAGTTGAAGAGAGAAAGACAAACAAAACGAGATGTTAACCAACGATAATAACAGATATTATGCTTGCACCCTCAGGAATATACGAAGAACAAGGAACAAAAAGACAAGGTGAAGACAGGACTGATTACCTCCATTGTGATCATCGCTGGACTCCTACAACTGCGCGCGTTGACCCCACACCACACCGGCCCCGGACATGACCATACAATACGAGACCCCGAGCCCGGACACCACACCTCTCATGAAAATAAACACTGAAACCCCCACATGGTGCGGAAACATTGTAAAATGGTATTCCCTTTCCTATACAGTAGAAGCCCTTTTGGTAATAGCAATACTCTGCAGTGTCGTTCAGGCACTTAGACTCCGCAAATGGCGAAGGAGAGCCTCCCGCTCCCCGGTATACACACTCCGAGCCCCTTTCCTTGCAATCCAACAAACCCCACAAACCTTTTAAACCTTTTTCACTGACAAAATAAAAAGATTGTACTTCTTCTCTGACTGTAATAGATTAAGTAGAGATGTGATGCTGCTGTTTATTTCTTAAAAATGTTTGTATTGTACATAAGTTCCTTTTTGATATTTGCCAGCAGCATGAGAGTAGCTCAGGTAATGATAGTTAGAGGTTCCCTTGTGTAAATAAGTTAAATGTGTAATGATTAAATGTTTTATAGCGGACCCTGAGAGTTTATAAATTCAAGATGTGTTGATAAAATTAGGTAAATGCTCCAGAAACATAGGACAGAGTAGTGTAGAACCTTAGTCCTTGACCAAGGGTAACCGGCACACCAAGGACGATGGGGATCAACAGTGTGATCCACCACGCTTCGCGTTCAAGATCAAAAGGACAGGATGTAACCATCTGGGATGCCCACTTACAAAGGATCCCGGGAAATATGGCCACCTGCAAAGGCCCATGGTCAACCCAGGACTCAGGCGCTCAGAGCTTATGCATATTGGCAACTCAGATAACTAGATGCTATCGAAACCCCAGCTACTTTGCATTCTAATGGCCCATTTCCCCAGAACAAAAGACCTGTACTCAGGAAACAGATACAGAAACAGACTCATCGGCGCCACTCCCTTTGCTCAGGGAGCCCAAAAAGCCAAGGTCAATGACCGCTCAGGACATGCCCTGCCATCAAGGCACCCGCCCCTTTATTGGCCAAAATCGAAGGCAGCAATCGAAGCCTGCCGAATTATTGGGTCCAAAGCTAAGGACCGCCCAAAAGAGCACAAAACCCCAGAAGGATAAAGAGAGACACTGCCATGTGTTCAATCTCTCTTGGCCCCGAAGCTCGGTCTCTCTTGGCCCCGACCTACGCCTAAAACCAAGTGTAGCATCACGACCAGAAAACAAATTCAAGACCAACGATTGCTCCCAGTCAGATGAGCCCAGCAGAAACGAAGTCACTTCTCCAGACCCAGCCACGCCAGATCCGAACAAAGGCCTTGTTCCTCTGCATAAAGCCGGGTGCCTGAAGTTAAGTACATGTTGTTGTAGTGTTAGGTGTAATTTAGCTTGTGGTGTTTTATGTCGCATGTCAAAGAACTTTTTGTGTGTAAATAAACGATCATTTTTTTGAAAATAAATTTAGCGTACCCAATTCATTTTTTCCAATTAAGGGGCAAAATAGCATGGCCAATTCACCTAGCCTGCACATCTTTGGGTTGTTGGGTGAAACCCATGCAAACGCGGGGAGAATGTGCAAACTCCACGCGGGCAGTGACCCAGAGCCGGGATGGAACCTGGGATCTCGGCGACATGAGGCACCAGGGCTAACCCACTGTGCCACCGTGCTTCCCAATAAACTATCATTGAACTTGAACTAACTAACTGGTTGTTTGGTCTTTGATCGATATCCGGTAAAACCCTGTGGTGGTATCATTTGATACCTGGCGACTCTGAAATGCAATATCACCATTAATAACTGTCATATCAGTATCCAGTTAAAAAGAGCAACATTATTGGCGTCTCCTGTGCGAATTGGCAACAACCCTTTCCTTCCTAGAGTGTGGTGACCAGAACCGCACACAGTACTCGAACTGTGGCCTAAGCAGCGTTTTATACAGCTCCATCGTAATCTCCCCGTTCTTATCTTCTACGCCTCGGTTAAGAACAGCAAGTATCCGGCAGCACGGTGGTGGCGTGGTTAGCTCTGCTGTCTCACGGCGCTGAGGTGCCAGGTTTGATCCCGGCTCTGGGTCACTGTCCCCGTGTCTGCGCGGGTTTCGCCCCCACAACCCAAAGATAGGGTTGGTGGATTGGCCGCGCTAAATTGCCCCTTAATTGAAAAAAAGTGAATTGGGCACTCTAAATTAATATAAAAGAAGAAAGGCAAGTATCCCATATACCTTCTTAACCACCTTATCTACCTGTCCTGTTGCCTTCAGGAATCTATGGATGTGCATCCCAAGGTACCTCAGGTCCTCTGTACTTCCTCGCATCCTACTGTCTATTGTGTATTTCCTTGCCTTGTCAGTCCTCGCAAAAATTCATCACCTCACAAGTTTCAGGGTTAAATTCATTTGCCACAGTTCCCTCCATCTGATCAGCCCGCCTACGTCGTCCTCCCCCTTCACCACACCACCAATTTTTGTGTCACCTGCAAACTTACTGATCGCAATCGGTGGATGAAGGATTGTTTGGGAGTGGGGAGAGGGAGGAACAGGGGAGGGTCAGATCGGAAAGTGGAGGGAGATGGGTAAATGATTGAATGAATGCTGAGAGAGCATTCGCATCAATTCATCGACCAGGTGGGAGGAGAGCACCTGCATCTCCAAGCTCCATATTCAGGTATGTATTATTTTAAAAACCCTAGCTTCTCCATAATCAGTTCCAGTGGTTCTATTAAGGACCAGTGGTTAGGCTACATCCAGCTGGCACAGGGCACACCGATCAGATGAGTTTCAGGCTTAAACCCAAGATGACTAATCTTCTGCCTTTACCAATGTGGCAGGTAGCCAGGGTCTGCCAGTCCTCCAGGGTAGGCCCGGACAGTGCTGTGTGCCACCCTGGAGGAAGATCATTGGGACACTATAAAAAAAATGCTTTTCGTTTGTCATTTTCTTTGAACATTTTTGGTTACCAGATATTAAAATATTGAAAGTGGGGTAAAAAAAAAGGTTTTGGCCGACCGTCGGGCATTATCCAAGTGGATCATGAATCTTTTTGATTTCCAATCTGCATAGGAAGGCTGTGCATCGCAAGGATGAATATGTTGCCTGACTAATGGCTGGGGCATGAGGGAAAGTCATGTGATTAAACGTCCAGGAATATATTTAATCCCAGTTGGCAACCCGACACCGGAGAGCTGACCGGTGGTGATTTAACCTGATTTAACCACACCTCAGGCGAGGGGCAAGGTAGAGATGACAGGACTTCATGAATAACCTCAGCAGGTACGGGAATCGAACCCACACTGCTGACCTCGCTCTGCATCACGAACCAGCTGTCCAACCAACTGAGCTAAACTGGCCCCCAATGGAACAAGTACAGCATCATTAAGTAGCCATAGAATCCCTGCAACGCCATTTGGCCCATCGAGTCTGCACCGACCCTCCAAAGGAGCACCCCTCCTCGGCCCACTCTCCCGTCCAACCACTGTAACCCCCTAACCCCACCTCACCTGCACATCTTTGACAGTCAGGGGCAATTTAGCGTGGCCAATCCACCTCACCTGCACCTCTTTGGACTGTGGGAGGAAACCGGAGCACCCGGAGGAAACCCACCCAGTTACGGGAAGAATGTGCAGACTCCGCACAGTCACCCAAGGATGGAATTTAACCCGGGTCCCTTACGCTGTAAAGCAGCAGTGCTTGGCAACAATCATTCTGTACAAGATAATAAGATGGAAACTGAAAGGGAAGTCATGTAAATACATTGAAAACATTTGCTATATTCATTAAAAATAAACAAAGATGCCTTAAATTAATACAGCATCATTAAATAGCATTACACAAGTATAGCTGGCAATGAAATACGATTTTAATTTCCACTTGTGAGACAGGCCATAACTCAGTAATGGAAATAAAAGACATGTTTCATTACATTTTGTCATGTATTGTCCATCTATATTGGAACAGCAATTCATTAAGTGGAAATTACAGTCACTGTGAAAACTTGTGTAAAAATTCATTAAATAGCCATTTTAGTCAATCTCTGGAAAAGGACAGGATGCTGCACACGTTGTAATACGTTTCCTGGAATTGGGAATATTAAAGGGATAAACTGTTTTTTTTCGCAAATAGTCTACATCTCTTTATCTGTCTGGAGAAAGGAATGAGCCAAAATTGTGAGTGCCTGCAGATTCGGAACAGATATCAAAATCTGCAAAGGAAATATTGGAAGATACTTGAATTAATGGACATGAAAATTAGCCAGTTCCTTTAATCAGATAATACCTAGATAATGGGATGGAAAGTCACAGATCCAAATTTGCCCACAACACAAAGATAGCTCACATTGTAAGCAGGGCAGAATTGCAAAGAGTTATTGACAGATTAAGTGAAAGGGCCAAAATGGATTCCACTGTTATCAAACGTGAATCTAAAAGGATAGAATAATCCTTGGGCTGGGACCCTGCCTTTCGAGGGCATTGACAACCATGGACCACCACTGAACATGTCCATGACCATGCTGGGCAAAAAACTGCAGTGGTTTGCTGGGACCTCCGGCAGTGTGGCTGACCAGGAAACTCCCCTGCTCTTACCACCTGCCAAGAGGAATATTGGAAGCATTTAGTGGCTGATAATCCACCTGTTTGGCAACATTAAGCACGCATCTTTCATGGCCATCAAGTCCTGAAGTGGGACTTGAAATCAGAGCTTCTGACCAAGAGGTAGAGGCACTGCCACTGCACCACCGCATCTCCCAGAGAGGATAGCGTACTTTCTAAATGGCGAAAAGATAGAAACAGTGGAGTTCCAAAGAGATTTGGGGGTCCAGTTAGGGTGGTCATTAAAAAAATGTAAATAGGTACAGAAAATTATTGAAAAATGTAATGGAATACTGGTTTCTATATCTAGAAGACTAGAGTACATGGAGGTAGAAGCATGTTTGAGCTATTGAATCCTTTTGTTTGACACCTGGCCTCATTTGGCAGCACCAGTGCCTCAAGGTCAATAGCTTGTAGGAGTAATGTGGACAGTTCTGGCCACCACACCATAGTGAGGATGTAGTGGCCTGGCAGAGTTCAGTGTACAATGTCCAGAATTATACCTGGACTCCAAAAGTTAAGTTACAAGAACATGTCTTTGAAGTGTAGTCACTGTTGTAATGTAGGAAATGCAGTCGTCAATTAACATGCAGCAAGGTTGCATAAAATGCATTGTGATAATATCCATACTATTTGTTTTTAGTGATTTTGGTTGAGCGATAAATATTGACCAGGACACTGGGGAAAGCTCCCCTGCCCTTCTTCAAAATGGTGGCATGGGATCTTTTACTCCACTCTGAGAGGGTTGACAGGACATCAGTGCGTCCTAGGGGACAGCACCTCCAACACTGCAGCACTCCTTCATTGCTGGAATGTAAGCCTAGATACTCAGGTCTCTGGAATGAAGCTGATGCCGCAACTTACTGACCCAGAGGCTAGCCAACCCAGAGTGCTACCAACTGAGCTCGTGGACCCGAGCAATTTGAGGCAGACTGTGGCGGGTTAATGTCAACCAGCGACAGGTTAAGGCAAATTGGACTTGGGGAAAGAAAGGCAAGAATATAACAGGATAGGATTAGCTATGCAGGATCCAGAAGATCTTTTGAAATGCCAATTTTAACTGGCTTACTTTCTGGTCATGAAGCATTACAGTCTAGCAGTGTCCAAACTGAAATGGAACTGAAATTTAAAGAAGTGGAGAAAGAACATAAATCGGATCCTCCTGCACTTGATCAGAACTGAATCAAAAGAAGTCCTAATTGCCTGCGTATGGCAATAGGAGAGAAGCATTTTGGTTTAAGTTTTAATCTTGCGACATATAAAGGGAGGAGTCTGGAATTCTCCTGACATTCCATCTTAGATACAACCACGGTGACCGAGAAGAGAAATTAACATCCGAAAGTAAGAATATTCCCAAGGAACATGACACTTTCAGTTGAACAACTTTGTCCTTGAGATCAGTGAGGCTCCTGTGAAAGAAAAGGTGACATCCTGGAGGGTATTTTTGTGCTTTACCCATTGTTACTGGAGTTAGCTTTTCACCAGGTTAACTCTCTCTTTCCTCTCACTCATGTCTCTTGATGGCACCATGGTTAAAACCCATTTGCATTGCCTGGTCTACGCAAACTAGTCGCAGGAACCTACCTCCTCCACTGAACAAGCCAACTTGGGGGCTGATCAACATCAGTCCCCATTTTGCTGCATCTAATGAGTCGCTGACTATTACTGCTGACAACCCAGTTGAACTTGTCCTTAAAATAATTCCTGGTATTTCATGTTTATGTTTATTATGAATGTTTCTCGCCGTTAAATAATCGAGCTCAGCCAAGAAGGATAATGACGTTAGACGATTAAGGCAACCGATAAGCCATTTCTGACAACAGTCTGTGGCATTGCTGTTTGGACAGTTGCCTCTTTGCAAACATTGTGCCAATAAAAGGCTTTTAACTGGCTATAACATACCTGACTACTAGTTAAATTAATTATTTAAACAAAAATCTTATCATCTTAATTGAAAAAAATCAGCTAGGACAGAAAGCCTGGTTTATTTATATGAGTGGAAGGGCAGCACGGTGGCCTTGTAGTTAGCACAGCTGCCTCACAGCGCTGAGGTCCCAGGTTCGATCCCGGCTCTGGATCACTGTCCGTGTGGAGTTTGCACATTCTCCCCGTTTCTGCATGGGTTTCGCCCCCACAACCCAAAGATGTGCAGGCTAGGTGGATTGGCCACGCTAAATTGCCCCTTAATTGGAAAAAAATGCATTGGATACTCTAAAAAATAATTAAACATGGGTGGTGTGCTTCTGTCCTCATTCCTCAGGGGTTAACTCCTTTACCTCCAGCTGTTTCATCAACTGAACTTGTTGAAAGAGTCTAGAAGTGCAACATACACCTCTGAAGTATTGTTGTCTGCAGTGGAGTGCATGAGATTCGATCCAAATTCAAGAAAAGGTGGGCCTGACTTAATGGTAGGTCACTGGGTTCTTTTTTGATTCTCCTCTTCATATTCCTGAAACATCAGTGTGAGGAAACTATTGTCTTCATTCCTTCTTTAGTTCCAGACTAGTAGTAGTACAATCAACAACACAACTTTTGCTAGAGTATCATAAACCCTGTGTACGCGCAACAAGAGCTGTGATATCAGGTGTGGGAGATGGAGCTCGACATGATGGGCATCTGTTTGCCCTGATCAGCTCCACATGCAATAAGCTAAGGTCAGCTGCTGTCGCATTCCTCATTGTGGCACCTATCCATCCAGCTCTGTTGCCAATAAACCTCACTCGAAATGACTTCTCTTTCAGCTGAATTACTCTAATCTCTTACAGCCTCCACTCGGGTGGGCAGCGTGTGATTTAGTTTGCCTCGTTTGACCCTGAGCACAGTACATTTTCTTTCTGATTGACAATGATGTTAGGAAAATGTCAGCAGCAATCGAAACACAGTCCAGGGGTAAAGCTAATATTATTTGGAGTTGGCTTGTGATTCTGCCACCTTTAAAGAGCAGATAACGTAGTGTCTCGTGTTGAAATGTTTCAAAGCAGCTTTAAATAGAATTACATAACATGTATTTGATGGAATCAGGCCAGTCAGCCTCACCAATCCATGTAGGCATTTATGCTCCATCCCATCATTTTTCATCTAATTCTATCAGTATAACCCTCTATTCCTTTCTCCCTCGTGTTTCCCCTTAAATACATCCATACTATTTGCCTCAACTGCTTCATTTGTAGTGCATCTGGGTAAAGAATTTTATATTTTATATTGTTGGCCTCTAGTTCTACTCTTCTTTACAAGTGGAAACATTTCCCTGTGGTGGCTCTCTAAGTAGCTTCCATCGTTTTAAAGATATCTTGTTAGTTCACCTCTCATCCTTCTCTTTTCAAAAGAAAAGAGAGCAAAGCCTGTCAAACCTGTCCCACAGTACTTCACAATGTACTGAGTAACTTAAACTTCTCAGTTAAAGAAATAGAACTCTTTGCAAAGCACAATGTGTTATCCAGATATTCTCCATTGGAAAATGTACTGGTCAGCTCTATATGGCAATGGGTTCGTTTCCTGATGTGGAATGAAATGGAAGAAAGAGGACAGTGTGTGTTAGCAGCTGTATTTTTCATAATAAGTTGCTTTCATGAAATCCATAATGAAGGGTCATATTAATAATCCTAAGCGATATGGTTTGTTTGATTCACTTTGCTCGAATAGTTGCATGCGAGAAGGCAGCCCATTAGCTCCAGCAGCAGGAGCCACTGCACCCCTGATATTGAGGGTCGCCGGTCAGTAACCCCATCCCCATTCACCCCACCTTCATGCCTTTTCACTTGCCGAATGTTGCCTGGGCTGAACGGTAATTAAAGTATGTTTCATTGCATCACATACATTAAAGAATAACGCTGGGAGATCTTCCCCACATTCCCAATGTTACCCCCTTCTTCTTTGATTGAGGAGGTGTTGCTGGTTTGGGGGGTGGAAAGGGAGAGTTAACTCTGTTATTTATAGAAAAATTATGGAAGCAGGATCAGAATGTCTGGATAGGGTTCAGGGAGGAGGAAGTAGGGGAGATGTTGGAAGAAGGGCTTTGGTACAAACCTTTACGAGGATAAATGCATCGACCTAATGCCGAGGTTGGCACTAATATAATTGAAGGTAGTTCACAAAACACATTTGACAAGGTGGAGAATGAGTTGCATGTTTGAAGCAGTTGAGGGCATCTGTGACAGATGTGGGAGGGGGCCAGCCAATCATGTACACGTGTTTCGGTTTTGCCTGAAACTTAGGAAATTCTGGAACATCTTGCTTGTCACCATGTCTGCAGTGGTACAATTGGACCTAGAACCCAGTCCCCGAGGGGCCATGTTCGGGGTGTTGGATTTGCCAGAGCTCCAGACAGAGGCAGGGGGCAGATGTCTTTGCCTTTGCCTTGCTGGTGGCGAGGAGGCGGATCCTATTGGGTTGGAGGTCAGTTTCCCCACCCTGTGTCTCAATATGATTGGGAGATTTAATGGAGTTTCTAAGCCTTGAGAAGATGAAGTTTAGTTCAAGAGAGAATGAGGAGGGAGTTTCATATAAGATTATATCTCACTTTAAGGAATTAACCTCGGTCAGCAGTTAAAATGGGAGGGGGTTAGTTAGTTAGTTAATTAATTGTTTTTGGGTTGAGGAAGAGATTGTTAAATGTTTATTAAATATGTGAAATATGAATTATGTATAAGAAAAATTTTGAAAAACCTAATAAAAATATTTATTTAAAAAATGAATAATGCTAGCATTTGAGCTGAATATTTCTCTAAGTTACCCAGCTGGAGTCATTCAGTCCATATGATAGGGTCATAGAGAAAATAAATGATAGCTTTCATTCTGAATGTCCAAGCTATCTGTCCTGATTCTTCCACAACAGCGAGGGGAACTTGCAATCAAGGTAAAGGGAATAGAAATAATATAAGCATGCATGAAGATTGAGTTTCAAACTGGGGTGTGCATAGCTTGACAGTCCATTTAAGGCTTGTATTGCAGCTTGATATACCTGCTCTTGCAGTTGTGTGGAAGAGTGGTGGTGGTGTCTACTTTAAATCTCTGTGCAGATCCATTCCTAATTCGGAAACTACATTTGCATTTATCCTTATTCTATATAACTCGGTATTTCACCCAAAATTGTTGCAACCATAACACTTGTCCGCTCATCACGAAGCCTATACATAGCAGCCATCAACCCTTAATGTTACTTAGTGCTAATTATTGTTTAGGCGAGACATCAAAAATACATCTGTGGTTATTCAATTTGTTGTAAACGGGAATTGGAAGTGGTAAACAAAAATCATTTGGAGAAACAGAAAAACGATGAGAAGGGGCATAATTCCGCATTGCACTGCTCATACAAATGGTCTCTCCAGAAGAGACAGAGCTACTGGAATCAGCAATGAACTAACAGTAAAATGGACACTGATAAAAACAGGAGCACACAAAATAGATTGCAAATTTAACAATACCTCGTACATTGCTCCCCAGGCAATACTGATAACTGGCAACCAGAAATCAGTAAATTAATAAAATTCCTTAATCCATTGTCAAGGTAATGCAAATTGTAAGACAGCCAAGTGACACTGATTACTAATCCATCTCAAGAACTCTAATTTAATCATTTCTCACAACTTTTGCTCTAATTCATATTGAGGGAGAAAAATCAACTTGGCATCATCAGCATTTGGGATGGACACTTTTGTTCCCTACAATAAACTGTCTGACTGACTGACAACCTTGTTTGAGTTGTATCTACAGATATATAACGGACTGCATCTGGGGAGAAATGTCGCTATCACTAATAAACACGATGGTAAGACTTGGAAAGATGCAATTTGCAGAAACTGGAACTTCTGATTGGCTCATTATGCACTTTGTGCCTTGTGCAATGGCGAGCACAACTGGCCAATTGGTGTTGGCCTGAGTTGGGGGGTGAGGGCGTTACAATCATGGGGAGAGTATCACAACTAGTCCTGTAACAACCCAAAATCAATGATAACACATAACCAGATGTACCTGCAACTACTGGTCACAAGACACAAGTTTGTTTTTCATGCGATGTGAGTGTCATTGGCAAGGCCGCCATTTGTTGCCCATACCTGATTTCCTTTGAACTAAGTAACTGCTCAGTCATTTCAGAGTCAGTCGTGTTGCTGTGGGTCTGAAATCACATGTAGGCCAGACCAGATAAAGAGGGTGGATTTCCTTCCCTAAAGGACACATTCGAACCCATGGTCCCTGGCCATTAGCCTGGGGATGACCAATCCAGTGACATTACCACCATCTTCCCATTAGGTAGGGGAGTGAGGGGTTTATGTACATCCAGTGTCCCGCAAAAGGACAGTGCACCTGTGTGTGGATTTGCAGCAGGGATTTAGTAAAGATTACGGCAGTTCAAGCCCATGTTGAAATGAAATGAAAATTGCTTATTGTCACAAGTAGGCTTTAAATGAAGTTACTGTTATTAATCCAAACTCACATTATTCATCTGCCCATCTTCTATTTAACTCTCCAGGAAATCGGACTCTCAAGCAAGTTGCCTTTGAAGATCAGCGCACGTTGGTTGTGAAGCAGCCACCTGACCCCCGAGGGCTGTTCCAGATTAGAGGGTGGGGGGGGGGGGGGGGGGGGGGGAGGGGGTTTGCTACCCTGTATGCTGAAACACGCCTTTGGGATAGGTGCTGATCATTTAGCACAATTAATTGTTTCTGATCCGGAAAATAACCCAACGTGCGAATTAGGAGCAGGAGAGGCCACTCTGCCCTTCAAACCTGTCCCGCCATTCAATGGGATCACAGCTGATCTGATTGTAAGCTCACCTCCACATTCCTGTGTGCTCCTGTCCTGACCTGACCAATGGACTTTGATAAAGTGTTTGGTGTTATCATCTGCTCTCTTCCATATTTCAATGATGCATTGTCTGGGACAAGGATTTTTAAAGAAACACTTAAAATAAACTTGTTTTCCTGTTCTTGTGTCTTCGGTGATTTGTACAGGTTGGAGTAATATAGGTTTCTGATAATTATCTAAAAGCAAAAGGCACTGCGCCAGGGACCCGGGTGCGAGTCCGGCCTCGGGTAACTGTGCGGAGTCTGCACGTTCTCCCCGTGTCTGCGTGGGTTTCCCCCCGGGTGCTCCGGTTTCCTCCCACAGTCCAAAGATGTGCAGGTTAGGTGGATTTACAATAATAAATAATTTGTCTCTTAGTGTCCAGTGATGTGCAGGTGAGGTGGGGTTACGGGGTAGGGCGGTGGAATGGGCATGGGTAGGGTGCTCTTTCAGGGGGTCGGTGCAGACTCGATGGGCTGAATGGCCTCCTTCTACTCTGCAGGAATTCTCCGTTTCTATGATTCTATGTTGTGGGCAGCTCAGTCCCGTCATCAATCGGTAAAAGAACAAAGTGATTCAACCACATGAGGGAGCCAGACATCTATATCAGTGGGAGTTGAACGCTCGCAGCCAGCAGCAGTGCGCACACACATCTCGAAAAGCCAATGACTGCGGATGCTGGAATCTGAATCAAAAATAGAAAATGCTGGACAATCTCAGCAGGTGTGACAGCGTCTGTGGAGAGAGGAGGGAGTGAACGTTTCGAGGCTGGGTGACTCTTTGTCAAAGATGGAGAGAAATTGCAAATGGGGTCAGATTTATACTGTAGTCTGGGCGGGGGGGGGGGGGGGGGGGTTACAGTATAAATCTGACCCCATCTCCAGTGCACACACACCTCTTGCTCAACCGCAATTTGCCCCAAATGCAACCTGTCCAGTGGAAATGTAAAGGAGGTGGAAATGTCGATTACATTGGTGCTAAACTGCTAATAACTGAGTAATATATTCCTGCGTCTGTGACTTCCTTGATCTTTGGGGTTTCCCAGTGTGGAGCTAAGTGGAACTCCAGGTTAGCTTTTTTTTGACACTGGGCCTTCTGGGCAGCACAGTAGCATAATGGTTAGCACAATGGCTTCACAACACCAGGGTCCCAGGTTCGATTCCGGCTTGGGTCACTGTCTGTGCGGTGTCTGCATGTTCTCCCCGTGTCTGCGTGGGTTTCCTCCAGGTGCTCCGGTTTCCCCCCACAGTCCAGAGATTGGCCATGCTAAATTGCCTCTTCGTGTCCCCCCCAAAAAGGTACGGTAAGGTGGGGTTAGGGGATAGGGTGGAAGTGTGGGGTTAGGTAGGGTGCTCTTTCCAAGGGCCGGTGCAGGTTCGATGGGCCGAATGGCCTCCTTCTGCACTGCAAATTCTGTGATTCTGTCACTTTTAGACACAACCAAGCGGAGGTTCAGCGGAGGCCGGTGAGGCTCAAAATGCTGAAGCAGCCCCATGTGTTTGTCATTTCAGTCTGGACGCATCAAGCTCCCCACCGTCGCAAATACTTCCTTTCTGTCAAAGGGGGTGAAGAATTCCTGTCACCGTTCCCCTGATGGTGCAAAATGTATTCTTCTGCAAGAGAGTGTGTGTGAAATGGTGAACAGGAATTCTGACCTGCTTCATCAGCTGCTTGAATAAAGCAACACTGTCAACTCTGCCCCCCACCCGCCTTGGCCAGGTGTGAGAGAATGAATTCCCGGGCACATGGGGGAGTTAAGTGGATGGAGAAACCAGCGCAATCTGCAAATGTTTCCCAATGTCATCGTCCCAAAAGAAATCTTCCTCGACTCGAGAGAGTGGCACCGTGCAGAGAGAGACACTCTTACTCTGGCTCCACACACATTTCCATAGCTGTGTGTGAGCGATGCTGAGCTGGGCTGTGTCCACAATAACCAGGCACTTTCCCTGGGCTGTCTGACTCGCGGTCTGTGTCTGCACAACCTCCAGACTCCCGGACATCAATTGAACAATTCCTGTCTGGGTTCACACTCACTCACTCTCACACACACTCACTCAGACACACACACTCATTCAGACGCACACACTCACTCACACACCCATTCACACAGACACATACACAGCCACACACTCACTCACACATTCACACACTCACTCACTCACACACCCTCACTCACACATTCACTCACTCTCACAGTCACTCACACACAGACACACACACTCACTCACACACTCATTCACTCACACGTCACTCACACAGACACACACTCACTCACACATTCACTCACTCACTCTCACACTCACTCACTCACACACTCACTCACTCACACATACTCACCCACACACTCACTCACTCTCACACTCACTCACTCACACACAGACACACTCACTCACTCTCACACACTCACTCACTCACACACACACTCACTCACTCACTCACTCACTCACACACTCACTCTCACACACTCACTCACACACTCACTCACACACTCACTCACTCACTCACACACACTCACTCACTCACTCTCACACACTCTCACACTCACTCACTCTCACACAGTCATCACTCACACACTCACTGACACAGTCATTCACACACACGCACATGGACTTACACATTCGCTCATACTCATGAATGCACACATACTCTCTCACACACACTCACACAAACTTCACACTTACACACACACACACACTCACTCACTCTCACACTCACTCACTCTCACACACTCACTCACTCTCATACACTCACTCACACACACATAGTCACAGCGACTCACATTCACTCACACTCACCCATGTACACACATACACTCTCTCACACACACACACTCACATTCACTCACACGTGCACTCTCCCACACACGCACTCACACTCTCATACACTAACACACACATACTCACACACACACTTCACACACTCGCACACTCACTCCCACACTCAGTCATGCATTCACTCACTCACTTACTCAGACTCACACATGCACTCCCCCACACACTCACTCACACATTAACACACACAAACTCACACATTCTCACACACACTCACACTTCACACACATTTGCACATACACTCACACACACATGCACTTGCTCACACTCATACACTTACACACTCACATATTCTACCACTTACTCTCACACACTCACCCTCTTATGCACACACACTATCTCTCTTTTGCACACACTCACACACACTCACTCACACATTCACTCACACACACTTACTCACACATGCACTCTCCACACACCCACTCACACTCTCATACACTAGCACACACTCTCACACACAGTCACTCACACTTCACACACACATTCACTCACACGCACTTACCCACACATGCGCTCTCACACACACCCACTCGCACTCTCATACACTAACACACACACTCACTCACACTTCACACACATTCACTCATGCAACTCACTCACACTTATGCATACTCACACATGCACTCTCGCACACACTCACTCACACTCTCATACACTAACACACACACATGCACACTTCACACACACACACTTCCACAGTCACACACATGCTCTCACACTCACACACACACATGCACTCACTCACATCCAGACACTCACACACACTCACATACTCAGTCACAAACAAACACCCACACCCTCACCCTTATATGCACACACACACAATCATCACACACACTCACTCACAGACACATCAAGTGCTCACTTATGCACATTCATACACACTCACTCACACACTCATTCACAGGGGCTGGTTTAGCACAGGGCTAAAGAGCTGGCTTTGAAAGCAGACCAAGGCAGGCCAGCAGCACGATTCAATTCCCGTACCAGCCTCCCGAACAGGCGCCGGAATGTGGTGACTAGGGGCTTTTCACAGTAACTTCATTTGAAGCCTACTTGTGACAATAAGTGAATTTCATATCATTTTTCCACAATCAAATGGAACAATGAGAGGCAGGGCACAGGTCAGCAATTGAACCTTGATCAGAAAAAGAACTGTAAATGGAAATAGTTGAGTGTTACTCAAACGTTCAGTCAAACCTTTTCAAAAGCCGCTCAGTCTCCAGTGATACCAACAATCACATCTCTGAGAGCACAAGGTAATGAAACGCCCTGAACCTGTCACCCAGACAGGCACCTGGGGGTTGGGTTTATTGATTTGAAGTGGGGTTTGGGAACAGCTGGATCCTTACCCTGCCAGGGGGTGCCTGGCAGCAGCTTTTACGTCTTATCCTCTATCTCCATCGGAGAAACCGGCTGACAGAATCAGATAATCAGACAGCACAGGAGGGCCATTCGGCCCATCATCCGTGCGGCGGCACTTTGAAAGAACTATCCAGTTTAGCTCCCCCCCCCCCCCCCTCCATCCCGGCCATGCTGCGGCGGAGAGAGACAATACCCACATTTCCACCCTGGGAAACGCAGTGACCGGCGCCCTCTGCAGTCTGACCGAGTCCAAGACCGATGACCAGGATCCAAGTTCAACTGAGGGCTACTCGGCTTCTCAACCAGGTTGTGCTGGAGTTGCAGGTGGGGGCGGGGGTGGGGAGGTAGAGCAATGGCTAATCTTGCAGGAATCTTGAATGGCATATTCTGTTGGCATTAAAACGAGGATGGCAGAGATCCATAGGTCAGCTGCCCTTACTGGCTGGAATGGGCAAGAGGTCATGTGTCAACATTGGCCCTTGTAGCTGTGGGGGGGGGGGGGGGGGTGCCCAGGAGTGATGGAGGACCAAACCATTTTCGCAGGTTAAAACATCCAGAAGATTGCTCATCTGCTTCAGCCCCCCCACCCCCCCCGCCAAGGAATCACCAATCAGTTTTTGTGACACCTCACTTTTAATCTGTGTTCTGCTGCCAGTAGCTGCGCTCATCTCCCTGTCGAACTAACATTGCCAGATGCCTCCAGCTGTTTGCTACATTCAGCTGGCTCCACAGGCTGAAGGCAGGACATGTTTCTGCACCAATACATTGATCCACACTCACACTGGCTATGAAGTGGATTGGTTAGTGAAGGGGGGGGGGGTGTAGGGGAGGGTACACAGCGCCTGGTCACTCACCCAGGTCCTTGGTGCTGTGAGGCAGCAGTGCTAACCACTGTCCACCCCCCCCCCCCGCCCCCCCCATCCCCCCCCCCCCCGCGACCCCGGCCCGGGACTCGGACGTTAACTCTGTTTTCCTCTCCACAGACGCTGCCAGACTTATTGAGTTTATCCAGCACTTTTTGCTTTTATCCCAAACATAAACTCAAATTCAAAATTCCCCCCGTTTCTCCCTCCGCTGTTTTAAAAGATGCCAGTTACTGAACAAGACGGGGGGGGGGGGGGGGGGTGGCAAACAGTGCCCAGGAAAACAACAAAACTGGGACTGCTGAAAATCTCAATCAAAGACTGGTGCTGAGTATTTTCAGCACTCTCTCTCCCTCTGGCTAGTTCCACCACACCGCCTGCCTCTGTGCAGGGAACACTGCAAAAACCGCGAACTTCATTATCAGATGTGCAGATGCCGGCGTTGGACTGGGGTGAGCACAGTAAGACTTCATTATCAGAGAGGAAGAACGCGTCTCAGAATAACAGGAGCACATTTCACAATGTTCAGACTAATAGCATAACTCAATTCAGAATGAAAACATCGCAGTTTATCGGCGATAATACACTTCGTAAAGCTCAGCGACAATACTCACTCACTTCTTGACAAATTAAACCTCGTTCCGAAGCTTGCACACTGAAAGAACAAGTAATAATCCTGTTCCACTTGTTTAAGTCTGTGTAACAATATAACACGTACATTCCCTGTCTCGTTCTCACTTCAGTCGATCCCTGGAAACAATTAGATAGTTCTCCAAAAAACAACACATGAAACATTGCAGACGGTTGTGTGAAAGTAAAACAAAAACATGCTGGAAACACTGGGCAGTGGTTAACCTGAAATGCTAACGAGTTCTCTCCATTGATGCTACCTGGCCTGTTGTGGGTTTCCAGCATGTTCTGATGTGTTCTTTTCCTGCCATTCTGGGTACATCTTCTGCAAATCATTTCCACTGTCCTTTCCTGGCTTGTAGCAATCGTTCCTGTCCACTTAACATATCTTTAGAATGATCCTTTAAACATTGCAATCATGCCTAGATTCTGAAGTGAATTGCTGCCCTCTAACTTCTACCTTTTTGCCTAAACTTATTACAGTAAGTTTCCTGCTAGAACATCTGCAAAAACAAAGGCAGAGACCTCTCTCACCTTGTCCACATATCCTCAGCAACCCAGCGTCGTTTTATTCTCAATAAACATCAGTTCCGAAATCCTTTGTCTGAATCTTTCTGATCAGAGCCTTGTTAAGGTGAACAAGAATGAGTCAGCCCCTCTTTCACTTCTACCAATGTTGGGTCTTGTAATCTGGTAACCACAGGCGAGCTATATGAAGTGTAATACCGCTGTGATGCTGTCATTCTGAATTGGGTTATGCTATTGGTTTGAACAATTGTGAATGTGTTCCTGAACTGGAACCATGGAGGAGCCAAAATCTTGTTCACTGCACCAAAGTTAAAAGTTAACAACTTAATTTGTCTCCACAAACTTCGGTATCAATAAGGTTTCATTTTGAGGTCAATAAGGTTTGACCGACAGTTCGAATTCTCCAACCAATACTTGTAAAGAAATCAACAATGGCAAATTGTGAACAATCTCTGTAGCGAATCTCTACACCCTACATCAGGTAATCTCAATATATTATTGATACAAACAAGTCATATGGAATGTGTGTTCTTTCTCTGTCAACACATTATTGAGAAATATGATGTATTCATCTATTAATCCGCAAATTGCAGAACATATATATAATTGTGATTGCTACTTTGATGTTTGCCATGGCCAGCGCCATGAAGAGGTGCTGGTATAAAACACAGTATCACGGGTCTGTTATTAAATGCATTGGCCTGTTCTCAATCCGTTTGAGTGTCAGTCTCAGTGCTGCGCCTTATGAGGCTCGATAGCGCATAGTTAACCCCATGGGACAGTTCTTACCGGGCAATCTTTCTCTGTCTATGACAGATTGAGTAGCCCTCTTCAGGGTCGTGCCAATAGCGAGCCTGTGGACTGGGAGTCACAGTGTTCGGGCGCTCGGCTGGAAACCAGTAAGATTGCAACTGGGGTTATACAGTCGCTGTCCTCCGCACGCTCCTGAAGTCCTTCATAGTTGCATTGAAGATGTTACACGCAAGGTGGGTGAGCAGCCCGCCAAATACAGTGTCAGCTAGCCGGAAATTACAGTGGGGAAGGGGGGGGGGGGTTAACCTTGACCACAACAAAGTGATGATCTAACATTAAAAACCCCCAATATATATCCATCTATCACAGCTATCATATTGAGTCACACATTTCACATTCGTATATCGCTGATTGCAGGCTTTTTTGATAAACTATTTAACTTGAAGGCTGGTCAATTAATATTTTTATGTGAGCCACATGAATAAATGCAGCGTTAGGTTCAGTACAGGACTGACCTGCAAATGGATCTATGCGTGTTCGCATTAGGAGGAAGGCCCTGGAGTTATTGAAACCCCCAGAGGGAACTTTAGGGGAAAAACTTGAGGCAAGGGGGGGTGAGAATATTGTGCTAGAATTCCTTGAATGGGTAAGAAGACATTGGGAAGAGATTGGAGCGTGTCCCCAAATAGCCTCCCACTCTCCCCTACTGCCAAACTACTATCAATATAAACACGTTTCCTACAAATATTTGACTCGGGGCTCCTTATATTGGTTGTGGAGCGGACACGCAATTGGGAAGTTCGTTGCATCGCCTCTTTATATTTCGAAGCATCACTTTATCCTCGCCCTCCCGGATCAGCCCCAGATCTAAGCACCTGCGGTCCAGCCCATCCAAATTCCTCGCCCAACATCATTCCCCACAGTGGGGAAGAGAAAAGAGCGGCTTGTTTAGATAATGTGAATTCCATTATTGCCGTCCCATCAATCTTGATTTATTTAATCTACCAATCTCTGCTGAGCAGTAATTAAACTGCTGCTTTTCCTGACTCTGCACAGAGAGTGGCACAGACTCACAGAGGGATTCGTGTGGGAGCAGCTGAGAACTGCCTCCTGCTCAACCCGCACCCCGACATTGAATGGACAGCAACGGGTTTAAAACGGTTCGCTTTTTCGACACCGTGAACGGGGGTTAAAGGTGCGCCGAGACGCACACTTTATACAAAAAAAAGGGAGTCTCATTGTATTAACCTTATTCAGGGTCAATCTATTCAGGCCACCGTTCAGTGTAATACAAGGGTCTGGGAGTGAAGTTGAATGTGGTGAGGAGCTCTGGA